>NW_025051928.1:0-11856 GCF_019279795.1 Protopterus annectens | reverse complement strand
AATCCCCCAATTTGAGCTCCCATCTTTCTGATGATAGAGAGTAGTTTGGTGGGACTATTTCTGTATCATTTATGTGAGGAGGTTTTAACCAGGTTTCTGAAATAGCTAAGATGTCAGGTTTGTTGTGGATGAAGCCAGGCATGGAGATTGGGGATTTTGTTTGCTAAGTGCTTTTGGGCATGTAAAAGAAGTTAAAGGATGGATTTTGTTGTATACAGAGGTTGGTGTTTGGGCCCTGGGGTTAGGGGTGTATATCTCGATAGAAGTATGGTTTGCTAGGTGTTGGATTATGGTGATTAGGCAGTTTGGATTGGCTGCTTTGAATGTTGTACATTGTGGAAGTTTGAGAGGAGTTGTGGGTTAGAGATGGGGTAAATGGACTTTGTATTAGTAGAGGTTATTTTGTAGTGAAAAAATAGATGGGTGTAAATGGGATATAGTCCGGGGGAGATTGAGGGAAATGAGTGAAAGTGAGTTGAAGGGAGTGTGCTGGCTGTGTGGAGTGTGGAGTTAGTTACTAGGAATGCAGTTCAGGAGATCCTTAAGGAGCCTAGCCTAAATCTCCAATTGTCTCAACGCACTGTCTAGTTAAATGACTTGCCCAAGTTTATACAGTAGGCAAATGAAAGCAGAAAAATTCAAACCCTGCATCCTTGGCATAGGAAGCAACTTGTTAAGAAGTCAAAGCTTTAATCTTCTATACTACCTGCAACACTAAGTAACAACCTTTAACTAAATGTAGAAATCCTTTACAATACAATCTCATAAAAAAGACTGCATCAAAGTAATATGCAACAATGACTGCATAATGGATACTGAAGATCAGACAAATGTCAATCCCTTCACAAATGCTGGTGGCTGTAAAGAATACTTACTGCAAAACTATATTATTAAAATACAACATATTTACTTTATGATAGCACACAATCCAGGCTTTTACCTGTTAATGAATTAATTCATTCTCTAGTGCAATGAATAAAACA
This sequence comes from Protopterus annectens, assembly GCF_019279795.1. NCBI lineage: Eukaryota > Metazoa > Chordata > Ceratodontiformes > Protopteridae > Protopterus > Protopterus annectens. The sequence goes on along the minus strand of NW_025051928.1, from coordinate 10,873 downwards.
AAACAATTAAAGACAATATAAATGCTGCAGCAGCCTTGTTTAACAATCTACAAGTCATAAAAAGATTGATAATATTACTGAATACAATATACTGTTTTTTTTGGGGGGGTCTTACATGCTTGCAGGATGCTTACATCTTATTTTTGACCTCCATATGTCTTCCCTGCCATCAAGAATAGCTATCACCTCTGATATCACTCAATACAAATCTGAATTCTCTAAATGGCTGATAATGCTGTTGTTGCAGCATATCTCTCCAGCATTAATACAGCCAGATTGTGGTCAACTGTAGGCCCTATGCAGGGTAATAAAACCAGGTCCCACTTGCAGCTATTCAATCTCCCATTATTTGGTTGTTTCTCCCCACTAATCATAAAAACACTGTTCAAACCTTGTCAGTATGTATATACCATTTTCTTCTTTTACTTTTACAATTATACAGAAGCTTGGCTTTCATTTTAAGCGTTTTATTTCAATTTTGCAGAAAAACACACAGCAGCCATTTTCTAAACAACACAAAGCATTGTCACATTGAACACAGATGTAACATGTGAAATAGTAAACTTCCCTTCCCTTGAAACTCCTGTTTACTGAAAATGTATCACTCAACTCATTAAACTACAAGAAATGTGCTTCAGTTCATAATGAAATAGCATCTGGTGCAGTACTAATTAAAGATTATATGAAGGGTGAACAAATTTCAAAAGACAAATGTGTCATACATTTATCAGCCTGGGAGAGGTCACTGGATGAAATGTCCTTTTCAGGAGTGACCCAGGAGTACTCTCTGGGGACTTGACTTTGTCAGATTCACACAGCAAACAAAGACTTAGGGAATCAAACCTGTTCTACATGAATTAGATTCTTAAATGCTCGTAACTTTTCTCAACTGTACTAAGTGCTAGACTACTAACTGTTGTAGCCTAAATTCAGTGCATTTCACACCTGCATTCCTGAAAAACAAACTGCATTAAATTGTATTTGTAGTTAAAATATGAACAAGACATTTGCTGGTCAATTTATTCATAGCTAAATAATAAAAATACTGCCAACATTCAACAAATCAAGGACCATGCTTCATATGATGATGCTCCTGTTCACCACAATCCATTTTCTTCCTTTATACCAGCTACTCTGGTTTTGCGTAGTTACTTTGCTTATAGTCCAAGGGGCTGTGAGGATCCTAGCCCACATTTCTAGTTGCCCCAAAGCAGTGTCTAGTTAAATGATTTGCACAAGGTCACACATCAGGCAAATGAGGGGTGATAAACTCAAACCCTATGCAGCTGGAACTACAGCACACAGCCTTAACCCTCTGCACAAACTGCCAGACTAAAGAAGAAAAAGAGATTCAAACCACACACCTTTGGCATGGGAAGCAACAGTATCAACCCACTATGCTCATTCATAAGTTAGTACTGGAAAATTAGGTTGCTGGAACTAAGTATTTATACAAACACATGCAGATATGACCACCAATTACTCCTGATTCAAAGTCACACAGAAGGCAACTGTAGGTGAAAAGGTTTGAATCATGTACTTTGGACTACAGGAAACATTGCATTAATATCACAGAGCCTTAAGTGTCAGACAACTCCAAATCACTTAAAGCTTTAACAGAAAAATAAGTGCTGCATGCATTTTCTGAACAAAAAAAAAAAGCATATGAAATTAAAGATTGGTATTACTGACTGACTATAATCCTCAGTGCTTTACCAGAAAAAAACTTTACAAAAGATAGGGTAAGGGATGAAGCAAATTCAGAGATATTGTGCAAAATTGGAGACAAATAAGAAGCAGACTATTCTTATTCAGATACAAAGTTCACTGAACAGCAGGTGTTGCATCATCATGCATTTTGTGAACCACAAAAGCTATGAAACTCTGATTACTAACATTATTGATGACTCTATAAAACTCAGTGGATTTATGTTTTTATTCTTCTTCTTTCAGCTTTTCTTGGTTAAGGGTCACCACAGCAGATCACCTGTCTGCTCACGATTGGCAGTGGAGTTTTACAGTGTCAAGTTGCCAGCCTGGCACCCAACCTTCTACAGAAGGCACACAAACGCACACACTCACACCTAGGGCCAATTTAGAGTGTACAATCCATCTACAGCATGTCTTTGGGATGTGGGAGGAAACCGGAGCACCTGGAGGAAACCCACGCGACTGGTTGGTAGGGAGGACATGCAGACTCCGCACAGAAGGCACCCCAGCTGAGAATCAAACTGGAGAACCTCTTGCTGTGAGGTGGCAACGCTAACCGCTACACCACCGTGGCCGCCCAAGATTTATGTTTTTATTAAAGTATGTAATTAGTCTCAAAATGTATTGTGCACCTTTTTATTTCCTTTCCTTTTACAAATTATTGATTGTAAACATTTTGACTTTTTGTATTCTGTGACTGATCAGGAAAATGAAGAAATACAGTTAATACAGTTGGTTAAGGCTCTAAGTTCTTAATAAGCCACATCATATAGTCAGGGATGCAGGGTGTGGTTATACCATTTGCCTGCTGTTTGGCTCTGACTAAGTCACTTAACCAGACAGTGCTTCCTAAAGCTGTTTAACAGCTGTCTAACTTTATCTTCTGGCTTAACTAGACATATTTACCATCTCGATAATAATCTGTCAGTGCTTCTTAAATCTGTTAAACAACTAGCTAACCTTACCATCTGGCTTGGCTAGACATTACACACACTGTCATACACACAGACACACACACACACACACACACACACACACACACACACACACACACACACACACACACACACACAAACACACATACTTACTTGCTACAACACTTTCATTTGCAGTGCTTTACAGCCATGACAGCACCAACTCAGCCAGCCAAATGTTGCTTATTGAATATGCTTTTTTTTAATATGTTTCATCGTAATTGGTTCTTGAATTAAAAAGATCAATGCTATTGTATCAGAGTGATCCATCTTGGTTAATTTCCAGCCTTCAAAGGAATTCCCATGCTGCTGTACTTTGTGCTTGATACTACTTCCTGGGTAGGGGTGGAACCTGCTGCTACTTCCTGGCTGTCTGTACAGACTGATCTATAGAAAAGAGAGAATGTTTATTTTTAATTTTTTTCTGCAGGTTGCACTATAGGTGCAAATGAGTAAAATTGCTTTATTGTGTTTTGCTGTCTGGCCATGAGCCCCCTTGAAGTTATAGGCCATGGGCAGCTACTAGTTCCCCCTTGCTGTATTAACTATTGGATTATGGATTTTGTTTAAATAAGGGTGACAAATATTTGCTGACTAGGATTGCACATATAGGATGAGATTTGGAAATAATTTTAATGTTAGAGCTAAGTATGTAGTATCAGAGGTATGACAGTGCAATGTGGTCTGAAGGGGACAGTAGTATAGTAGCAGAAGTGTAGTAGTGCTAGAGAGCTGTACAGACCAGTCGACATACATGCAAAAAGTGAACAAGTCATATAATGGTCTGCCCCACAGTATGTCATTACATGGTCTTTTGGGCCTAGCAGCATGCATGTAGTATGTTCATGATGACACACATTCACACATATAACAAAATTCCTCTACAAATACAGTCATGAGCCCCAGCAAGGACTACACAGTAAAATTACCCTAATGTGTATATCTGTATGTGTATCCATAGCTATATATATATATATATATATATATATATATATATATATATATATATATGTATCTATATATATTTATATATATATATATATATATATATATATATATATATATATATATATATACACACACACACACACACACACACACACACACGGCTGTTTTGGATCCCACATTTTGTGTAACAGTGGGCACCAGCCCAGTGCAAGGTGGCAAGGTGGCAAGGTGGCATAGTTGTAGAACATTCCTCCCCTAGGGGGCTAAAAGAGAACAGTAATAAGAGGGCAGACACATAAGGGTCACGATCCTGCTGCTACATTCATTGTTCACTATGCAGGTATGAGTTCAAAGCACAGTCTAAGGCAAGTGTGCAATGCAGAAAATATGTGATTCACAGACTTCTAACTAAAACTGCAATATTAATAGCATGCACTACAAGGCCTGAAAATGCATTAAAAAGGCTTTTGGAATTTATTGCACTGAATGACTTTTAGAAAGCAAAATACTCAATTGCCTGTGGACTTTTACTAAGGACAGCAGATGTTGCAATGTGTGGCAAGTGCACACATGGTGTTATAGTTACTGTGACATATTGATTTTGTGTAAACTTGTAACTTTGATGGGACTTGGGTTTAATAATGATAATTATTTCACAGGTAGATGGGGAGCAACTGTGGAGATGAACATAACATAGCATAAATGTATCATAATTAGGAATGGATGGTAGAGTTCCTCATCATCTTTTTTACGGCTTCATATGTACAATAAGGGTGAAGTTTCCATGTATGTACTGTGTTCAATATATTTGTTTTGGAAGGTGTCACAGCAACATGCTGGCAGGTACATTGGAACCATAATTGCTTTGAGATGCTGAAAAAAAGGAGACATGTTACAGGTGCACAAACAGTAACCATCCACACTAATGACTGAGGCCAGCTATAGGATAGATTACAAGGCTTTGTATGCATACCACAGGTGGTGATGCAGTTGCAAGCACACTCCTGCAACAGAGTGACTGTGTGTCACATACTGGAAGGTATGAGATCTTTGAGTCACAGCTGTGTACAGCTGCAGGCCACTGGCCCAAAGAAGCAATCTGGGGAGTTGGCCTATGTTACTGTGTCATGTCATATGCAACACTCTCTGCGCACACTGTAGCAAGAGGCCTGAAGGAGAACCAGTAGTGGGGGATCTTCAGCAAATACCAATCACTTGCACAGGAGTGAAAGCACATGTGAATGTTAGCTACTGGACAAGCATCTTACTGGAGGCCATCTGTGAACACATCTGGATGATCTGTATTGACAAGGCTGTGCGGACTTTGCAACAATTGTATGTGGAAGAACTTGTTGCAGACATCAGTGCAGTCATTGGTCCGATTATAGACCTACACTGCAAAGTATATACCATAGGGTGGCAAGCATGATCCTGCATACATACAGTAGGGCAAACCATAACCCCACTGTATGATTGATGATGGCCACAGGTGGGGATTAATCAACACATTCCACACTCATGGACATAGAGAAGTTCTTAGCATATTTGCTGGTGGAACAGAACACTCACTAATACCGAGTGGATTACTGGACATTGGCATCAAAATTATTCTACCATCACACATCTAACTGGATAATGCACCAGGTGACTATGCCATTATATATGTCTCACTTACTGCAGCATACCATTACTATATAAGCCTGTCATATGTTGAATACAGATAAATCATTCTTGCAGGCAGATCTGGACTTCAGCAGCAAGGTATTCCACACAGGGTAAATGTACTTGCATTCTGTGCATGTCTTCTAATTGTACTGCAGTTGCAGCACTTGGGGAGTGGGATTGTCAATAGTGGTACACTGATACAAAGGTGTTTCTGCCTGCTTTCTCAGGTGATATGGTATTTGGGTCCTGCACTTTGTTTGTTTTAACAAGTAACATAGTTTACCAGTCCTCCACCATGAATCTGGGTAAGACTGATGTCAGTGATGCACAGGGGCTTGATGATGATGATGATGATAATGATGATGATGACAATGGTGATGGCAGTCAAAGCATGGCACAGACAGCAGGCACAGTGTCATCATCAGCAGTGTTGCTTGTTGTGGACACGTCACCATACAAATCTATGTGAGTGCTGGTGAATCCACTGAATGTGTGGGGACAATGCACAATATAGTAAGTGGTAGATTGGCCACCAGCAATGTCATGGGTCTTGTTCCTTGCCTGGGAATTGTGTCACAGTGACCAACTACACAATAGAAGTGGAGGTCAGTCTTTCAATCATAGGACAATGGCACTGTCATCACTGTAGAGCTGATGATGAAGTGCAGCTGGGCTATGAGAGGCGACTTCCATGAGTGATTTTTCTGAAAGCTACTAATGCTGACCAAGCACCAGGAGGACTGGCACATCCTCAAGAGGTCTGTGTGCTGCAATGTTGTAAACCTGGGCTGAGATCATCCTATTGTGTCTATCCTTCTACTGCAGTAGAGAAATTCTATAGGAATCACATACTGCTATGTCTTCCTTGTCTGCCACCAGGCTTGATAGTGGAGTGATGTCATGCCACAGCTATGCACTCAGGCATGGGGTATGTGATGGTAATTACATGGCATGGCTGCTGGCCTTGCTCACAGAGCTTAGTTATCCTCTGTGATAGCAGGTATTTGTGTCTATGCCATTCCACAGAGAGGACACCCAGTAGACTTAGATGCTTGTGACCTGTGCCATTATTATCTGGGATCACCACAACCTGTTGCGATACATGCACACAAAGCAGCAGCTTCTGCAGGGACTTTTTACTCTCCAAACACACTTACCAACAACATTTGTAACTTTTTCATACCTACAATACTCAGGAAGTACCACCCTCTCACTACACAGTATTCCAAGCTCCTCACAATTACCAGGTTTTATACAACGACCCCCATTAATATTCCAAAATGTACTTTTACTGATTGGTCAGCATGCGTTGTAATCGAACTTATACTAATGGAAAAAGGTCTGGTGCGGCAGACTTTTTCCATTAGTATAAAATCTTTAACAACAGCGAGAACGCAAGATCTCCATTGCTGTTTAGAACACTGTTCACTATGTTAAAGGAGTTTAACATAGTCGGACAACGCCTTTAAAAAGTAACAGAGATCTTCCTTTCTCCCGTTGCTTTTTAAAACTGGCATCTCGCTTCGTTAAAAATGGGTTTAACATAGCGCAGACAACTTAAAAGTTAACGAGGAGATTCTCTGTTGCTTTTTTTAAAGCTGTCTCACCATGTTAAACTCCTTTAACATAGCTAGACTACTCTCGTAAAATTAACAGCGAGGAGATCTAGCTTTTCTCCATTGTGCTACCTGCTACTCACAGCTCTGATGTACTGCATAAGCTTATGCATGCACAGTACATCAGAACTGCCGTGACTACCAGACAGCTGTGCTGGAAGACAGCAAGGAGGTACCTTATACAATGCCATTATTTAAGAAAAGTAAGTATTTTTTTTTCCTTAAATAATGTCATTTGTATAATAGCAATAACTGACTTTCACGGGTGTGGGGGTAATGCTGGTTATCCACAGTTGTCTTTGTTTGGCTCCTCCAGGCTTCGCCCTTGTGACCAAACCACACCAACCATGGGTAAATCCAGCATTACCCACACCCAGGTGTGGATTATTGCTATAATGACTCGCACTCACATCCACATTACTAGCCCCAACCACAATGTGCCCATTCCTGACACCTATCACTGTACCCCTTCACACCTCCTTATATGATGACAACTGTGCCCTTCCCCTCAGTGCTCTGTTACCAGGGTATCAAAACCAGGGTATCTATTCTCTGACACACAGAATGGCAAGTCAATGCACTTTATAGCATAGCCCGGTTGTAGCATTATATGCACACTACATTGTGCTGTTTGTTTCTGATTCCTGCCCTATTATTTCCAGTGTAAAATGGAACTGCCTGGGAGAGTTTACCTATGTTTTTGGTCCTGCATATTAAGGCACTGATTATCTTGGAATATACTGACAACTTCTGTGCTAACAGTGTTATGTTCTAACTGCAAGAATATTTTATCTTTCTCTTTGGAAATTGATACTACAAAAAGATTTCTGATAAGAAATCTTCAATGTTTTGGGCATCAAAAAAGGTTGGGGATGCCTTTCACTTTCTTTTTTCTTTTGTTTTTGTTAATGAACATTTTTATCGATTTAACATATACAAAATATTTACACAAACGAAGAAATTCAATGTTACATACTTTTACGGTTTACTATCATTATGTCAAGTCACAGGTGGACGAGTTTTCATATGAATGATATTACTTCCACAAAAGTTAGACTGCAGAGTTTCATTATACCCAACAGAAGCACTAAACCTTAAAACTCTCTACTGCTCTGGACCCAAGAACAAGCATTCTAAAAGGGATTTGCATTTTTCTAACACCTAATATTAATATTGTAGCTGCACTGGTAGAATTAAAAATTTTCATTCGTAACTGAATTAAATTTATTTTACTAATACAAGAAAAAGTAGTGAAAAGTCACTATGGGGGGAAGAAAGACTTTGCCAGTATGTCCAAAGTCCTAAATGAGAGACACACACATCATTCTATGTAAACCAAGTAGGGAGAGTAGTTATCATCTCATTCCAGGTTGATATATATCACTGGATTTCCTGAAAAATAGCAGCTCTTAAGCCAATTGTTAAAGCAAATTATCTTCTCTTTATAGCTCGGCATCACTGTTGATGAAGCAAGAATTCCACTCAGAACCAGAAGTCTTGCATCTATCACATGCCTAAAAGAATTCTGACATGTCTGTTGGCAGGATTTTGCTCCCCTTGTCATTTATTCTAATTAAGGCCCTGCGCTCACCACCATGTTGCAAATTAGTATATCTATATCTTGTGAAAGGGTTAAAGAGCTACCATTGTAATGTCTGTGATCTTGGCACCAGCAAAAGGCAGCTGACAGTAACTCTGTCCTAGTCCAGGCTGTGTGAGTTGGGAGTCTGTATGCCTGACAATTGAATCACTAATTGCTAATACATTTTTATAAGAATTTGGTTTAAACTTTTTATTAGAAGTTGGTACAGCATTATTTAATTGTGAATAACTTTGCTGTTGGTAGCATGTTGTTGCAGGTGTACATGGGACAGGTGCATTGAAGAACTTCCATTGAGGCCTGGTCTTACAAGTTCTAGGTGGTTTTGTAAGGATTTTTTTATGGTGGCAGTGCATAACGTCTTAATGAGTTCTGTTTGAGAATGTGAAAGTAGTTGAGGTGAGGATATGAATATTTGATGCACTGCATATTTTTTCTTGAGAGGGAAGCCTCCATGTTAGCTATTTGTTTACACATTAAACAGACAGAGCTTTCAGTGTTTTGAAGGGTTTTATTATCAGTAAGGACCATGTAGTTGCTACATCACCTTGGGATACCAAGTGCTAGGAGGCTAGTAAAGGTAGAGGACACATTTTCTGGCCCTCCATGTTGCTATGCATCAATAGTCAACCCCTCCCTTGTTAGATCTGACCACAAAGTAATCACCTCTGGAAATCCACACCCCTCCCCCCCTGCACAGGTAATCACAATGAAAAGCCTTTACAAAGCTAACTTTGGCCTCCTAAAAACAGAGGTGGCTAACCTCACAGCAGTCATGCAAATGGAGACTAGTTGCATGACTGCTGAATCAAACAACAATGCACTATGAACATGTACACAAATGCATGGATACTGCCATACCCAATAGAATCAAGACCCTCACCTCCAAAAAATGGAAGCTAATCTGGTGGCACCCATCCATAAAAAAACTGCACAACAGAAGGAGGAAACTGACATGGAATAAGTTGAAGTCTCAAGACTGGAAAAAAAAACTTATCAGCCTCAATTAAAAGTTAAGATCCCTCATCAAATACTACAAAGCTAGCTGTGAAAACAGAATTGGAGCACATAGTAAAGACAACATCAAGGCCTCATACAGATATGTAAAGAATCTCCATGGCAATTCCAAGATTTGCTCTGAGCTACTGGACAATGGTACCTCCTAGACTGAGCTAACAAATGCTTCTGCCAATATACAGGCTGACATATTGAGTGCAAACTTAACTCCTTTCTCCCCCAAAGGACCAGTCACAATAACAGCATACACCTGCTAGGGCACCCAGTATTACTGCTGCACAGGTTAAAACACCACTGAGCAAGGCCAAGAATACAGCTTCTATGTGACCAGACAATATCCCTTGCTGTGTTCTACATGAACTACAGAGGATCTGTCACCCTCACTCTAGTGTCTTGTTCAATCATAGCCCCACCAGCTTGTCCCTACTGAATTGTGTAATGCTACAGTCACCCCTCTCTCCACAAAGGAGGAGTGACTACAGACCCTGGGATCTACTGCCAATAGCTCGACAGTCTGCTATACAAAGCTATGGAATGCATCATCATGCACTTAATAAATAGATAAGGAAAGAATCCGCAGATTCAGGATCCCCCACAGTTTAGTTAAGTGTGAAGGGTAGGTCATACCCGCTCAATCGACTGGATCAAATTCCTTGGAGTCAGTCACCTGAGTTGTGGATGAAGGCAAGGTGACACATAGCCTACCTGATCTTGGGCCAAAGCTCGATAACATTCCCCACTCAGGAATCATGCAAACACACTCAAGCTAGGCATCAACCCCTATATCATCAATAGGTGGGTCAAGGCAGATAGAACTCACAGTGTAAAATATTGACTCTAAGTCAGACTGCTCAGCAGTCATAAATGAGCCACAGGGTTCATCCTGGTCCGGTTTGGTAATGTTCTCCAAAGTCCATGCCAACATGAAGGGACCTGTTAACAAAGTTTGCAGACAATTGCAAGTTGGGAGCTACATATACCAATTTGAGTGGCGTTGGCATCCCACAGAAAAGGCCTCAGTGAGACCAATGATTGGTGCTGTGAGCCATGGCCTTAAGCTTCCAATGTCGAAAATGTAGTCCCTTTAAAAAACCCTGTTCCTATGAATTACATCAATGGTAGTCCTTGGTGAACAAAGAAGGTGTTATAAGATATCTGGGCACACAGGTTGATGCTAAATGTCTCTTGATCACCAAATTGCCACTGTGGTCAGAAAGTCCTTCTATTTGGCACATCTCAGTACTAATGCATTAGCACCAGGAAGGAAGAGGCCACCTCCCCTGCACTCTTCTTGACAAAGGACAGTTTGTTTCAGCATACATATTCTGATGGATGAGGTAGGA
>NW_025051927.1:10000-11767 GCF_019279795.1 Protopterus annectens | reverse complement strand
GGGCACTCTGCTGTCATTTAAAAAAAAAACTGTCCGCCCCATTACTTTGTCTGTGCCTTTTTGGCCCAAACCCTTTTTGCTCCATGAAACTGGCCAACTTTTCTTGTTCATCATGATAGTCAGTAATATAAGAACAACAATGACTTTTATGAGGGCACATGACCCCTCCCCCTTTTCTAGCAGCCATTATATCGAGTGCCAATTGGTTCTGTAACACTACAATTCATATTGCAGTCATTTTCGATTTGTCATTATGATGTGATATGAAGTATGGTTAGCTACCTCCTGAAGAATTTGAACAAGCATGGTAATTTTAAGCACTGTTCTTTGCACTCCATACCCAGGAGTAAAACTAAAAATACTTGCTCCACCCAGTAGATTGCTCACATATTTCTCTATCTACCTGATGGAGGGTTCTCTAAATGTTGAATAGCAGGAGTAATATAGCCCACAAAACAACACTCTGACCAATTTGTGGGTAACCAGGGATAGGCATAATCACCACAAATGTACCAACAATCCTCTATCATGCCCTTGCCATGCCCCCAGTCATAGCATCTTAACTATAAAGAGTTCAACACACTTTCATATCTAGTGTCATTCTATTTGCTGATTCCCATGGGCACAGTCCCATTTCTGGCATAACATGCGTGTGCATGATTTGTGGTGGCAAGTTGAAGAGAAACAACTTTTAAAAATTAGTCAGATTACACCAGGTTAGATTTGTGTCCACAGCATACTGTCTCGATCAGGGTTATTAAAGGAAACAGCAACAAAAACAGAGCAAACGTACCTGTTGTCATGGTATTCATCATGAGGTGCTGTTTTAGTTGAATTTCCTCCTTATATGTTTCACTAGGGAAATAATTCACCCTTCACACTTCGATCTTCTTTTGCCAGCAATGATGATTTGTCTGGAGCCCCTACATGATAGGTCTTCTTACAGTGTGATGAGTGAATTCAGGTTGGCTGTCCTGCACAGTGGACCACAGTCAGGGTGGTGAGGATTACAAGGTAAAGGGATTTTTATCTCAGGCATTAGCAAATTATTCACATATTGCACTAACACAGACCCACATGAAAATGTCACATCCTTTAAATATTTTTTTTTAGAATTTGAATAAATAATGAAAGAGATTCAGTGTATCCTTGTGGCAACCATGTCTAAGTATACTACTGTCCCTTATAAAACAAGTAAACAGAAACTGACTTTCAGAATGGATAGGTAGAGAAAAGAATGCTGAACAGAGATCTGTTACAGAAAAATATTTAGCTGTAGATGGTATGCAACTAAGTATTGTTGCTTATTTTGGAACCACAGAAGAAGTTGGTAATGCTGCATTGTTTACAGATCTTGCACAAACCTATAAGTATTTTTTATTTTATTTTATTTTTTACAGGAAAACTAGGAGTATTACAAAGACTTAGCTGGCACTATTTATTTCTTGTTGTATCAAAGACTGAATTACAGGATTGATTTCTTGTTGTGCTTCTGATTTCAGTGGATACTGTGGAATTTTATGGAGGGGGGGTTGATAGATTCAATTTTATTTTTACAGGCAGATTTTAATATATCTACTTCATTAGCATGTTTAACCCATAAGTTAGCAGGTACCTGCTGCAGCAGTTGCCAGTTGTCTACATGCCTTCAAAAGGCTTTTCTTAGCTTTTTATAAGAATTCTAAAACTTCCCCCTCTTACTCTGTTGGAACAACTAGATACACCCTTTCTAGTGTACAGTAAATTGTACAACCCAGCTTGCATAGA
>NW_025051927.1:0-5000 GCF_019279795.1 Protopterus annectens | reverse complement strand
ATTTTGGCCCAAACTGAGTTAATAACCCCCCCATCTTGGCAATATACATTTATTCCGCCAATTTTAAAACCTAATAAAGATCCAACTAGATGTTCTTCATATCGGCCCATCTCATTACTTAATGTTGATTATAAAATGTTTATGAATATCTTTGCTGATAGATTGAAGACAATCATTCCGGCATTATAGATATAGATCAGACAGGCTTCATTGTAAATAGAAATACTTTTGATAATATGAAGAACTTTAACATTAATAGATTTTGCAAATAGGAAAAAGAAAGATTTAACACTTATTAGTCTTGATATAAGTTCAGCATTTGATTCAGTAAGTTGGGACTATCTGTTTACCTTAATGAAGTGCACAAACTTCTCGGATGCATTGTAAAATCTAATTGAACATTTATACAAAGGCGTTGGCTTATATTAAGGTAGGAACATATGTTTCACAAAAAATACCCATTCTTAAAGGTACAAAACAAGGATGTCCACTTTCTCCACTATTATTCACTTTAGTAATGGAGCCTTGGGCTAATTTGATCAGAAACAGTACTGATATAGAGGGTTTTGAAATAGATGAAATACAACATCAAAATTCAACTTTTGCAGATGATGTTCTAATTACATCAGCAGGATCTAATTCTTCTATACAGTCTCTATTTGATAACATGATGAATTTAAAAAATATTTCTGGTTTAATATTCAATGAAGAAAAAACTAAAATACTACCTATATATACTACGAAAAAATATTCTCATTAGTGATTTTACTAAATATGTACCCAATTCAGGTCAGATAACTTATTTAGGTATAATACTATCTAAAGATATTAAATCTATTATATATAATAATTATAATACCCTGTTTCTTAATATACAAAATCCTTTTTAATACCTGGAATAATATGTTTTTTACTATGGAGGAGAGACTTACAATTATTAAAATGATAATATTCCCCATAATTTTATACTTAATACAATCAATAATACTTTACCTACAAAAATAATTATCAGAAACTGAACACACTAATGTTAAATTTCTTATGGGCACCTAATAGACCTAGGATTGCATTAAAACATGCTAATAGCTGGTCTCAAGGGGTATTTCTTTTCCAGACTTTAATTTATATACTATCTCTTCTATTGTAAAAGTTATTACTTTATTAATAGATCAGTCATATGTCACAAAATGGAAAGATTATTGGGAGCTAATTAGTATACACTTCATGAAAATCTCCTTAACACATAAAAATATGATTGTAAATAACTTCATGTTATGGTTACTAAAGGAATTTTGTACTTCACCTATTACACCTAAACATATGGTTTGTTACCCATTAAATATTATTATTAGTTATCGTAACTTTATATTCATGCACCCTAAGTATAGGGAATGGAATTTTATTGTATTTCCTATAATGTATACTCAGGGTATGCTTTTGTCATCTACTTCTGAAGGAACTCATTTAGCTATAGATAATGATCTAAAGTACTGGTATCAGTTGATATCTGATAATAAAGTTAAAAATCTAGATTTCTTAAAACAAGAATAAGAGAAACTTGCTGGTTAGAGGTTCAGACCTTTAGACAACATCTCATTAATAAAATAGATTTAATGTCTATAATTGTTAAAGAATCTATTCCAACACTGATTGATTACTTGATATTGAATTTACAACATAAAGTTTCTGATAAAGGTAAACTTTCATACATACATAAAGTTATCAGACAAGAAACTTTTTACAGTGTAGATTCATACTGGAATTATTTCACTTCTATTAATGGGGACCACCAAATCAACAAGATAAACAATATATATTGGAATCTGCTTATAGAACTACGTCTTCCATTGTCTGGAGACTTTATACATGGAAATTTTTACATAGATCTTTTTATACACCTTTGATGATGAATAAAATAAATAATAAAGATAATCTATGTAAGAGATGTAATGTAGAAATTAATGCTGACTGGGCTCATATGTTTTATGACTGTATAAAATTGAAAAGAATACTGGAAGTCAATTAATGAATTTTTGCAGGCTCTTTTTACAGATAATTTCATTATTTCTAAATCTCTTATATTATTCAACACACCTGTACCTCAAAGTATTAAGTTAAGCTTCCCTTGTTATGGTCTATTCTAGCAGTGGCTAGGAAAATAATAACTAGAAATTGGATTTCAGATACACCTCCTTCATTCAATGAATTTAAAAATGTTATGAATATAGTGTGCCATATGGAAATAAACACAATTAGGACTAGAACAAATAGAAAAACATCTTATTTTATTGTATGGGATAATTTACAAAATTTGTTAAAAAAAATTTAATTTCAATAGCATGGTATTTTAGTTTAATTAATTGATCTGATTGTAGTGGATGTCTTTGTAAATACTTTAGTTGTTTTGTTGAATATTATAATAATACCTATTTTTAATTACTTGTATAAAATTGTTATGATATTTCTCTTATATGTTAAAATAAACCTGTTTTGAAAAAAAAAGAAAGCAAAAAAAAAGAATGCCTTTCTTCAATAAGTTTTAAAACAGGATATATAACAGTAGCAACTGTTACACCAACTGCCTTTACTTTGTTTCTATACTGATATTTAACTCTCTGAAGTACTTTTAATACAGACCTAGTATTGCCAGTTCCACCAAGAATAGAACTGGCTTTGCATTTCTTTCTACTTTAACATAGGGTCTTTTTTGATCCAGTGGCAGCAAAGAGATTACGATTTATTTTTGTTTTATTAGCCTGCCATAGTCGGTACAGTGATTAGCAGCATTTAATAAGGACTTTAAGTCTTTTTCCTGCCAGTCTATAAACACTTACTTCATTTGATTTTGTACAGGGCTTTCAAACCCTGCACAAAGGCAGCAGCAATAGCTGCTTTAGCTTGTTCATTTGGGTCTGGTATTTCTGAATGTTTGGAAAACACTGCTTTAAGATGACTCAAATAATCTGCAGGGGCTTTCTTTTTATTTTGCCTACATGCCTGACACAGTTTTATAATTTACCAGTGCTATCCTTTTATCTATTAGTGAATTTCCTGTGGGAGTAAAATTTGTTATTTTAGCCTTTTCAAGTAACTGTGTTCTTATTTCATTGGAGTAACTTCCCGAAGCAGCTGGTTTAAATCTGTCAAAGTAGGGTTGTTATATTCTTCTTCTTCTGGCTTTCCCGGTTAGGGGTTGCCACAGTGGATCACCAGTCCGCTCCTGATTGGCAGTGGAGTTTTTATGGTGTTGAGTTGCCAGCCTGGTGTCCAACCTTTCACCAAAAGCACACGCACTCACACCTAGGGCCAATTTAGAGTGCCCAATCCATGTACAGCATGTCTTTGGGATGTGGTAGGAAACTGGAGCACCCTGAGGAAACCCACACGACCACAGGGAGGACATGCAGACTCCACATAGAATGCACCCCAGCCGAGGATCGAACCAGAGAACCTCTTGCTGTGAGGTGGCAACGCTAAACACTGCACCACTGCAGCCACCCAAAGTAGGGTTGTTATATATATTTTTCAAAGTAGGGTTGTTATATATATTTTTTTAATTATTCCTTAAACCTTCATGGAGTTTTTTTTCTTTCAGTTAGAAAACATTTAGACATAGTATGCAAATCAGCAGTAGCCCCCCCCCCATTTTTTTAAAGGTAACAAAAGATCTTCTGCAGAGGCAATAGCCTCTTGTCCTACCCTATCATTTGAGCACTTGTGATGAGCCACAGGAGTGTCAAATTCTAGTGCTCCTGTTCGAACACTAGAAGCTTGTTGAGAATGATAGGAAGAGAAAGAAAGAAACGTTTTAACTGCAGATGCCTGTTCTAGAGATGAGAGATGAACAGGAAAACTAAGTTCAGATGAAACAATATCACACTGACCTTGTGTTCAAAAATGCAGAGGTCTGAGAAACAGCAGAATCTTGTACAGGAGCCACCTGTACCAGTACATATGGGGGTGGGGTGCAGCAGTAGCTTTCTGGGAAGGATTGCTCCGCCCTCTTTGGGCGCGTCTGCTTTTTCAGCCATCCATAGTTTTTTTTTTCCCCAAACATGCCAAAACAGAATAAAGAGATCTCTTTTTACTGGTCTGTACTGCTTCCTTAAAATCTTTTATCTGTTGTAACAGTTATTTATTAGCATCCTCTAATCCCCTTAATTCTGACTCTTTTTACTTTTAAGAGCTTTAGTATACCAAGAATAAAATACTGGCATTTGTTACCCAATTAACTTACTTAATACCTTTCAAGTTCATTAATTTAGCCCTATCATAAGTTCCATTTAATGCAAATACTCCAGTAGAACAATTCTCAGAAAGCTGAAACCAGTCATGCAAATACTTACCACTTCCTTTATTTTAACTATGATACATAAAATATGCAGGTGTTCCCTTTTGTTCCCATTGTTCTCTCTCTCTTTTTTTCTGTTTTTTTCATATGTTTTTTTTTAAGACTTAATTTACAGATCCTGAATCCTGACACTTCAGAGGAAAGAAAAATAACAATATTAAGCCATACACCATTCAGGGAGGGAAGGGTAGGAATTTTGTCATCATGCAGTGACAGAGGAGAGGTTTTTGATCAGACTTTTCCCACAGCACCCCCTTGCTTTCATTACATGACAAGCTCAAAAGTTACAGCTCCCGCACTGCAATCGGGATAACTGTGTCCAGAACGGACCACTCTTTTGGACCCTCTGAGGGTACGTTCACACAATCACACCTGGTCTTGATTTAACAATAGACACTCACGTTTCAACATACTGTATGCACATAAATTTGAATTAGCTCTACTTTTATCTTTTCTCATTTTCTCTCTCTCTCACTCTCTGCCGTCATAACATCACACAACAACACAAACATCAGTCATACATTAAAGCAGCACAAAGTAAACAGTCATGTCTCTTACCTTTTTTCATCTTGAGGGTGCCACCCTCAAAACAAGGTGCTTCCTTATGTTAAATTCTCTCTTTTTGTTTTAGAGGTTTTTTACTAAATAA
>NW_025051926.1:0-10523 GCF_019279795.1 Protopterus annectens | reverse complement strand
TTTTGTTTAAATGAAGAATTCCAAGATTCATTATAGTGTTAAAGACTTTCAAAGATTCATTATACTGTTAAATGAAGAATTCCCAAGATTAATTACACTGTTAAATGAAGAGTTTCCCCATTCATTATGCTGTTACATAAAGACTTCCCAAGATTCAGTATACTGCTAAACAAAGACTTCACAGGATTAATTATACTGTTAAATGAAGACTTTCTAAGATTCATTATACTTTTAAATGAAGATTTTTTAAGAGTCATTATAATGTTAAATAATGAGTTCCCAATATTCATTACACAATTAAAAGAAGACTTTTAAAGAGTTATTATACTGCTAAATGAAGAGTTTCCAAGATTCCTTATACTATTAAATGGAAGAGTTTCCAAGATACACAATAGTGTTAAATGTAGACTTCCCAATATTTGTTGTACTGTTAAACAAAGACTTCCTAAGATTCATTATCCTGTTAAATGAAGACTTTCCAAGACTCCTTATACTATTAAATGCAGAGTTTCTAAGATTCATTATACTGCTAAATGAAGAGTTTCCACTGTTCATTATACTTTTAAATGAAGAGTTTCTATGATTCATTTTAGTTTTAAATTAAAAGTTTCCATGATTCATTATACTGTTAAATAAAGACTGCCCAAGATTAACTATATTGTTAAAGAAAGACTTTCCAAGATTTATTATACTGTTAAATGAAGAGTTTCCAAGACTGACTATAATATTAAATGAAGTCTTGCCAAGATTAATTATATTGTTAAATGATGACATTTAAAGATTTATTATACTTTTAAATAGTTTACAAGATTGATTGTATTGTTAAAGACTTCCCAAGATGCATTATACTGTTAAAAGAAAACTTCCCAGAATTCATTATAGTCTTAAATTAAGACTTTCCAAGGCTCATTATACTTTTAAACAAAGAATTTTTATAACTCATTATACTGCTAAATGAAGAGTTTCAAAGTTTCATTATATTGTTAAATGAAGAGTTTCCAGGATTCATTGTACTATTAAATGAATACTTTCCAATATTCATTATACTGTTAAAAGAAGTGTTTCCAAGAATCATTATACTGTTAAAAGAACAGTTTCCAAGAATCATTATACTGTTAAAAGATCAGTTTCCAATAATCATTATACTGGTAAATGGATACTTCCTAATACTATTAAATGAAGAATTTCCAAGATTTTTTGTACTGTTAACGAAAGACTTCCCAAGATTCATTATGCTGTTAAATGAAGAGATTCCAAGATTTGTTATAATGTTAAATCACGAGTTTCCAAGATTCATTATAGTGTTAAAGACTTTCAAAGATTCATTATACTGTTAAATGAAGAATTCCCAAGATTAATTACACTGTTAAATGAAGAGTTTCCCCCATTCATTATGCTGTTACATAAAGACTTCCCAAGATTCAGTATACTGCTAAACAAAGATTTCACAGGATTAATTATACTGTTAAATGAAGACTTTCCAAGATTCATTATACTGTCAAACAAAGAGTTTCATTGATTCATTATACTGCTAAACGAAGAGTTTCAAAAATTCATTATACTGTTAAATGAAGAATTTCCAAGATTAGTTGTACTATTAAATGAAGATTTTCCAAGATTCATTATACTGTTAAAAGAAGAGTTTCCAAGATTCATTATAATGTTAAATGAAGAGTTTCTAAAATTCAATAACCTGTTAAATGAAGACTTCCCAAAATGTATTATACTGTTAAACAAAGACATTTAAAGACTCATTATACTGTTAAATGAATACATTCCAAATTTCATTATATTGTTTAATGAAGTCTTTCAATGATTCATTATACTGTTAAATGAATACATTCCAAATTTCATTATATTGTTAAATTAACTCTTTCAATGAATCATTAGACTGTTAAAATGAGGATGTCCCAAGATTCTTTATACTGTTAAATGAAGAGATTCCCAGATTCATTATGCTGTTACATAAAGACTTCCCAAGATTCAGTAGACTGCTAAAGAAATACTTCACAATATTAATTATAATGTAAAATGAAGATGTCCCAAGATTCATTATACTGTTAAAGACTTGCCATGATTCATTATGCTGTCCAATGAAGACTTTCCAAGATTCATTATACCGTTAAATGAAGAGTTTCCAAGATTCACTATAGTGTTTAATGTAGATTTCCCAATCTTCATTATACTGCTAAATGAAGACTTTTAAAGATTCATTATACTGTTAAACGAAGATATTCCAAGATTCATTATACTGTTAAATGAAGACTTCCCAAAATGTATTATACTGTTAAACCAAAACTGTAAAGATTCATTATACTGTTAAATGAAAATCAATACTTTCTTACATTCATTATATTGTTAAATGAAGACTTCCTAAGATTCATTATACTGTTAAATAAAGACTGCCCAAGAATAATTACATTGTTAAAGGAATACTTTCCAAGATTCATTATACTGTTAAAGGAAGAGTTTCCAAGATTCACTATAATGTTAAATGAATACATTCCAAGATTCATTATACTGTTAAATGAAGACTTTTAAAGTCATTATACTGTTAAATGAAGACTTTCCAAGATTCATTATACTTTTAAATTAAGAGTTTACAAGATTCATTATATTAAGTAAAGACTTGCCAAGATGCAATATACAGTTAACAGAAAACTTCCCAGAATTCATTATATTGTTAAATAAAGACTTTCCAAGATTCATTATACTTTTAAATGAAGAGTTTCTATAGTTCTTTATACTGCTGAAGGAAGAGTTTCAAAGATTTATTATATTGTAAAATGAAGAGTTTCCAATATTCATTGTACTACTAAATGAATACATTCCAAGATTCATTATACTGTTACAAAAAGAGTTTCCAAGAATCATTATTCTGTTAAAAGAAGATTTTCCAAGAATAATTATATTTTTAAAAGGAGACTTCCCAAGATTCATTATACTGTTAAATGAAGTCTTTCCATGATTCATTAAACTGTTAAATGATGACTTCCCAAGATTCAGAATACTGCTAAGCGAAGACTTCACATGATTAATTATACTGTTAAATGAAGACTTTCCAAGATTCATTATACTTTTAAGTGAAGAGTTCCCGGGATTCATTTTACAGTTAAATGACAACTTCCCAATATTCATTATAATGTTAAATAAAGACTTCCCATGATTCATTACAGTGCTAAATTACGTCTTTCCAAGATTCGTTATACTGTTAAACAAAGAGTTTTGAAGATTCACTATACTGTTAAATGTAGATTTCCAAATATTCATTATACTGTTAAATGAAGAGTTTCCAAGACTCATTATACTGTTAAACAAAGAGTTTCCAAGATTCATTATACTTTTAAATGAAGACTTCCCAAAATGTATTATACTGTTAAACCAAGACTGAAAAGATTCATTATACTATTAAATGAAGACTTTCCAAGATTCATTATAATGTTAATAGAGGACTTCCAAATATTCATTTTACTGTTAAACAAAGACTTCCCAAGATTAATTATTCTGTTAAATGAAGAGTTTCCAAGATTCATTATACTGTTAAATGTAGACTTCCCAATATTCATAACACTGTTAAATGAAGTCTCCCAAAGATTCATTATACTGTTAAATGAAGACTTTCCAAGATTCCTTATACTATTAAATGTAGAGTTTCCAAGATACGCTATACTGCTAAATGAAGATTTTCATAGATTAATTATACTTTTAAATGAAGAGTTTCTAAGATTCGTTATATTGCTAAATGAAGACTTCCTAAGATTCATTATACTTTTAAATGAAGAATTTCTAAGATTCCTTATACTTTTTAACAAAGAGTTTCTAAGATTTGTTATACTGCTGAATGAAGGCTTCCTAAGATTCATTATATCGTTAAACGAAGAGTTTCTAAAATTCATTATACTTTTAATCAAAGATTTTCTAAGATTCGTTTTACTGTTAAATGGAGACTTCCCAAGATTCATTATACTCTTAAATGAAGACTTTTAAAGATTCATTATACTATTAAATGAAGACTTTCCAAGATTCATTACACTGTTAAATGAAGAGTTTCCAAGATTCATAACAATGTTAAAGACTTCCCAATATTCATTATACTGTTAAAAGAAGAATTTTAAACAGTTATTATACTGTTAAATGAAGAGTTTTCTAGATTCCTTATGCTATTAAATGAGGAGTTTCCAAGATTAATATACTGTTAAATGCAGATTTCCCAATACCCATTATATTGTTAAACGAAGACTTCCTAAGATTCATTATACTGGTAAATGAAGATTTTCCAAAATTACTTATACTATTAAATGTAGAGTTTCCAAGATACATTATACTGCTAAACGAAGACTTCCCAAGATTAATTATACTGTTAAATGAAGAGTTTCTAAGATTTGTTATACTGCTAAATGAAGACTTCCTAAGATTCATTATACTATTAAACACAGGGTTTCTAAGATTCATTATACTTTTAAACGAAGAGTTTCTAAGATTCATTATACTGCTAATTGAAAACTTCCTATGATTCATTATACTTTTAAACAGTTTCTATGATTCAGTATACTGTTAAATGAAGAGTTTCAAAGATTCATTATACGGTTCAATGAAGAGTTTCCAAGATTCATTGTACTGTTAAATGAAGTGTTCCCAAAAATTATTATACTGTTAAACCAAGACTGTAAAAATTCATTATACTGTTAAATTAAGACTTTCCAAGATTCATTATACTGTTAAACAAAAAGTTTCTATAGGTCATTATACAGCTAAAGGAAGAGTTTCAAAGACTCATTATAGTGCAAAATGAAGAGTTTCCTAGATTCATTGTACTACTAAATGAGGACATTCCAACATTCATTAAACTGTTAAAAGAAGAGTTTCCAAGAAATATTATACTGTTAAAAGAAGAGTTTCCAAGAATAATTATATTTTTAAATGGAGACTTACTAAGATTCATTATACTATTAAATGAAGAGTTTCTAAGATTCATTGTACTGTTAACCAAAGACTTCCCAAGATTCATTATGCTGTTAAATGAAGAGTTTCCAAGATTCATCATACTATTAAATGATGTATTTCCATGATTCATTATACTGAAGACGTCCCAAGATTCATTATACTGTTAAATGAAGACTTTTGAAGATTCATTATACTGTTAATGGAAACTTTTCCTAGATTCATTATACTGTTAAAAAAGATTTCCCAAGATTCAGAATACAGCTAAGGGAAGACTATACAGGATTAATTGTACTGTTAAATTAAGACTTTCCAAGATTCATTATACTTTTAAATGAAGAGTTTCCCAGATTCATAATCATGTTAAATAATGAGTTCACAATATTCATTATACTGTTAAAAGAAGACTTTTATAGACTTGTATACTGTTAAATGAAGTTTCCAAGATTCCTTATACTATTAAATGAAGAGTTTCCAAGATTCACTACAGTGTTAAATGTTGACTTTCCAATATTCATTATACTGTTAAACAATGACTTCCAAAGATTCATTATACTTTTAAAGGAAGACTTTCCAAGACTCCTTATACTGTTAAATGAAGAGTTTCCAAGATTCATTATAATGTTAAATAAAGACTTCCCAATATTCAATATACTGTTAAAAGAAGATTTTTAAATGTTATTATACTATTAAATGAAGTGTTTTCTACATTCCTTATGCTATTAAATGAGAAGTTTCCAAGATTAATATACTGATAAATGTAGACTTCCCAATATTCATTATACTATTAAATGAAGACGTCCTAAGATTCATTATACTTTTAAATGAAGACTTTCCAAGAGTCTTTATACTATTAAATGCAGAGTTTCCAAGATTCATTAAACTGCTAAATGAAGAGTTTCCAAGATTCATTATTCTTTTAAATGAAGAGTTTCTAAGAGTCATTATACTGCTAAATGAAGACTTACTGAGATTCATTATACTGTTAAAATAATTTAAAAAATTCATTATACTTTTAAATGAAAAGTTTCTAAGATTCATTATACTGTTAAAGAAAGACTGCCCAAGATTAATTATATTGCTAAAGGAAGAGTTTCCAAGAGTGATTATAATATTAAATGAAGACTTGCCAAGATTAATTATACTGTTAAATGAAGACTTGCCAAGATTCATTATACTGTTAAATGGAGACTTTCCAAGATTCATTATACTGTTAAACGAACAGTTTACAATATTCATTATACTGCTAAAGAATTTGCAAGATTCATTATACTGATAAATAAAGACTTTCCATGATTCATTATTCTTTTAAATGAAGAGATTCTAAGATTCAATGTACTGTTAAATGAAGACTTCCCAAGATTCATTATACTGTTAAATGAAGACTTCCCAATATTTATTATTCTGGTAAATGAAGACTTTCCAAGACTCATTAGACTGTTAAATGAAGGCTTTCCAAGATTCATTATACCATTAAATGAATACTTTAAAGATTGATTATGCTGTTAAACAAAGAGATTTAAAGATTCATTATACTGTTAAATGAAGAGTTTCGAAGATTCATTGTACTGTTAAAAGAGGAATTTCCATGAGTCATTATATAATTCATTAGAATGTTAAATGAACAGTTTCCAAATATTCATTACACTGTTAAACGAAGACACCCTAAGATTCATTATACTGTTAAATGAAGACATTCCAAGATTCCTTATACTATTAAATGCAGAGATTCTAAGACTCATTATACTGTTAAACTAAGTGTTTGAAAGAATTATTATATTGCTAAATGAAGACTTCATAAGATTCATTATACTGTTAAATGAAGAGTTAATAAGATTCATTATACTTTTAAATGAAGAGTTTCTAAGATTCATTAATCTGTTAAATGAAGACTTCACAAATTTTATTATACTGTTAAACAAATACTTTTAAAGATTCATTATACTGTTAAAAAATACTTTCCTAGATTCATTACATTGTTAAATGAAGTCTTACCATGATTCATTATTCTGTTAAATGAAGACTTTTGAAGATTCATTATACTGTTAATTTAAACATTTCCCAGATTCATTATACTGTTAAACAAATACGTCCCAAGATTCAGAATACTGCTAAATGAAGACTTCAGAGGATTAATTATACTGTTAAATAATGACTGCAAAGATTAATTAAATTGTTAAAGGAAGACTTTCCAAGATTCATTATATTGTTAAATTAAGAGTTTCTAAGATTCACTACAATGCTCAATGAAGACTTGCCAAGATTCATTATACTGTTAAATGAAGAGTTTCCAAGATTCATCATACTGTTAAATGATGTATTTCCATGATTCATTATACTGAAGACATCCCACGATTCATTATACTGTTAAATGAAGACTTTTGAAGATTCATTATACTGCTAATGGAAACTTTTCCTAGATTCATTATACTGTTAAAAAAGATTTCCCGAGATTCAGAATACAGCTAAGGGAAGACTATACAGGATTAATTGTACTGTTAAATTAAGACTTTCCAAGATTCATTATACTTTTAAATGAAGAGTTTCCCAGATTCATAATCATGTTAAATAATGAGTTCACAATATTCATTATACTGTTAAAAGAAGACTTTTATAGACTTGTATACTGTTAAATGAAGTTTCCAAGATTCCTTATACTATTAAATGAAGAGTTTCCAAGATTCACTACAGTGTTAAATGTTGACTTTCCAATATTCATTATACTGTTAAACAATGACTTCCTAAGATTCATTATACTTTTAAAGGAAGACTTTCCAAGACTCCTTATACTGTTAAATGAAGAGTTTCCAAGATTCATTATAATGTTAAATAAAGACTTCCCAATATTCAATATACTGTTAAAAGAAGATTTTTAAAATGTTATTATACTATTAAATGAAGTGTTTTCTACATTCCTTATGCTATTAAATGAGAAGTTTCCAAGATTAATATACTGATAAATGTAGACTTCCCAATATTCATTATACTATTAAATGAAGACGTCCTAAGATTCATTATACTTTTAAATGAAGACTTTCCAAGAGTCTTTATACTATTAAATGCAGAGTTTCCAAGATTCGTTAAACTGCTAAATGAAGAGTTTCCAAGATTCATTATTCTTTTAAATGAAGAGTTTCTAAGAGTCATTATACTGCTAAATGAAGACTTCCTGAGATTCATTATACTGTTAAAAGAGTTTCTAAAATTCATTATACTTTTAAATGAAAAGTTTCTAAGATTCATTATACTGTTAAAGAAAGACTGCCCAAGATTAATTATATTGCTAAAGGAAGAGTTTCCAAGAGTGATTATAATATTAAATGAAGACTTGCCAAGATTAATTATACTGTTAAATGAAGACTTGCCAAGATTCATTATACTGTTAAATGGAGACTTTCCAAGATTCATTATACTGTTAAACGAACAGTTTACAATATTCATTATACTGCTAAAGAATTTGCAAGATTCATTATACTGATAAATAAAGACTTTCCATGATTCATTATTCTTTTAAATGAAGAGATTCTAAGATTCAATGTACTGTTAAATGAAGACTTCCCAAGATTCATTATACTGTTAAATGAAGACTTCCCAATATTTATTATTCTGGTAAATGAAGACTTTCCAAGATTCAATAGACTGTTAAATGAAGGCTTTCCAAGATTCATTATACCATTAAATGAATACTTTAAAGATTGATTATGCTGTTAAACAAAGAGATTTAAAGATTCATTATACTGTTAAATGAAGAGTTTCGAAGATTCATTGTACTGTTAAAAGAGGAATTTCCATGAGTCATTATATAATTCATTAGAATGTTAAATGAACAGTTTCCAAATATTCATTATACTGTTAAACGAAGACACCCTAAGATTCATTATACTGTTAAATGAAGACATTCCAAGATTCCTTATACTATTAAATGCAGAGATTCTAAGACTCATTATACTGTTAAACTAAGTGTTTGAAAGATTTATTATATTGCTAAATGAAGACTTCATAAGATTCATTATACTGTTAAATGAAGAGTTAATAAGATTCATTATACTTTTAAATGAAGAGTTTCTAAGATTCATTAATCTGTTAAATGAAGACTTCACAAATTTTATTATACTGTTAAACAAATACTTTTAAAGATTCATTATACTGTTAAAAAATACTTTCCTAGATTCATTACATTGTTAAATGAAGTCTTACCATGATTCATTATTCTGTTAAATGAAGACTTTTGAAGATTCATTATACTGTTAATTTAAACATTTCCCAGATTCATTATACTGTTAAACAAATACGTCCCAAGATTCAGAATACTGCTAAATGAAGACTTCAGAGGATTAATTATACTGTTAAATAATGACTGCAAAGATTAATTAAATTGTTAAAGGAAGACTTTCCAAGATTCATTATATTGTTAAATTAAGAGTTTCTAAGATTCACTACAATGCTCAATGAAGATTTGCCAAGATTCATTATACTGTTAAATAAAGAGTTTCCAAGATTTATTTTTGTTTTAAATGAAGACTTCCTAAGATTCATTATACAGTTACATAAAGACTTGCCATGATTCAGTATATGCTAAACAAAAACTTCACACAATTAATTTTACGATTAAATGAAGACTTTCCAAGATTCATTATACAGTTAAATGAAGAGATTCCAAGATTTATTTTTGTTTTAAATGAAGAATTCCCAAGATTCATTATACTGTTACATAAAGACTTGCCATGATTTATTATACTGTTAAATGAAGACTTTCCAACATTCATTATACTGTTAAACGAGGAGTTTCCAAAATTCATTATATTGTTAAATGAAGACTTCCTAAAATTCATTATACTGTTAAACCAAGAACTATAAAGATTCCTTATACTCTTAAACTAAGAGTTTCCAAAATTCATTACACTTTTAAATGAGGACTTTCCAAGATTCACTATACTGTTAAACAAAGACTTCTCAAGATTCACTATACTGTTAAACAAAGACTTCTCAAGATTCATTATACTGGTAAATGAAGACTTTTTAAGATTCATTATACTGTTAAAGGAAGAGTTTCCAAAATTCGTTATAATGCTAAATGAGTTTCCAGGATTTATTATACTGTTAAATAAAGACATCCGAAGATCTATTACACTATTAAATGAAGAGTTTCCAGATTCATTATAAAGTTAAACGAAGAGTTTCCAAGATTCATTGTACTGTTAAACAAAGACTTCACAAGATTCTTTATATTGTTAAATGAAGACTTTCCAAGATTCATTATACCTTTAAATGAGGACTTTCCAAGATTCATTATACTGTTAAATGAAGAATTTCCAAGATTCATTATACTGTTAAACGAACAGTTTACAAGATTCATTATACTGCTAAAGAA
The DNA here is from genome assembly GCF_019279795.1 of Protopterus annectens. Classification (NCBI taxonomy): domain Eukaryota; kingdom Metazoa; phylum Chordata; order Ceratodontiformes; family Protopteridae; genus Protopterus; species Protopterus annectens. The sequence continues at coordinate 211 of NW_025051926.1, read as the reverse complement.
TTTGCAAGATTCATTATACTGTTAAATAAAGACTTTCCATGATTCATTATTCTTTTAAATGAAGAGATTCCAAGATTCAATGTACTGTTAAATGAAGACTTCCCAAGATTCATTATACTGTTAAATGAAGACTTCCCAAGATTTATTATTCTGGTAAATGAAGACTTTCCAAGATTCATTAGACTGTTAAATGAAAGCTTTCCAAGATTCA
>NW_025051925.1:0-12319 GCF_019279795.1 Protopterus annectens | reverse complement strand
AAGGTATGTGTGAGCCTGCGAATACTGGCTACAGGTACCTTTCAAAGGCCAACCGGGGACATAATGGGCATCTCACAGGCATCAGCATCCAGGGTACTACACCAGTTCCTGGATGCCGTATTACCACATGCCCATGAGCACATAAATTTCCCCACATCTCAGGAGGATTTGGCTAGCAATATGCGCCGCTTCAATCGCGGTGGCACAATACCGGAGGTCCTGGGTGCGATAGACTGTGCGCACATAGAAATTAAGTCACCACCGGGAGCAGGGTAGACGCTACATAAACCGCAAGGGATACCCCTCCATCAATTGCCAGGTCGTGCAATGCGCAGGGCATTATCATGGATGTGTGTGCTGGCAGCCCTGGAAGCTACCACGACTCCCATATCTGGCATGCCTCACAGCTGTATCAGGTATTCGCCAGGGGACATCACACAAGGTCACCTTGTGGGGATGCTGGCTACGCACTGGAGCCGTGGTTGATGACACCCATCAGAAATGCACACACACACATGCAAGAACGCCATAATGAGGCACACGCACAAACAAGAATAATCATAGAGCATGTGTTCGGGATGTTGAAATCACAGTTCCGGTGCTTGGATACATCCGGTGGAGCCTTGCAGTACTCTCCAGGCACAACTGCCCACATATTCATAGTATGTTGTATGCTACACAATATGATTCTGCGGAAACAGCTGCTGCAGGGACATGATGCCGGAGGGCCACCAAGGCCGCCACAACTGCCAGGGCAAGCACAGGCACAGGGCGTTCAGCGCCATGGACACACTGAGCCAGCCCCAGTAGGTAGACAGAGGCCCAATATGCCTACACCCTGGCAAAGAGGGAACGCATAGCACATACTTTGACAGTGTAGGCCCCATGGACTGACACCTCCTGACCTGCACACACAGTAAAATGGACGCCACACAAACATGTCCGCCCGTAATGTGTACCGTATGTGCGGACGTATGTGTGACTCCAACAAAGGCACCGCCCAAACACTGCACACCCAATAGCCAGCAGAGCATGGAACGCCAACACCTCACCGCACACCGGTTCTACAGCACACGGCGTGGTGCTGCCACTATCGCCGCAGAAGTCGACCACATATGTACTCATGTGCATACACAGATACGGAAATAGATATCAGAACACATGTAGAAATATATGTACGCATACACAGATATAAAGTACAACAGGGTAATATGGAACCCAGGGATGCAAGTTCACAGATAAGTAAGACGCGAAATCACCACATAGTAAACATAGTGACCGACAACCCGATCATCCTGGAGGGTGGGCAGAGCAGGTAACGCCAGCCATGGAAATGTCAACCTGCATCAATACATATCCGCGTGTCGGGATGGTCACCAGTCCACGGTACATTAACGGGATATGTGCGTGTCATATCCATAGGATATGAGTGCGGAGATACACACCGCCGCCGGCGATGCGGCCAACGTAGGTACTGTGTGCAACCGTCGGTGCGAATGCGGCAAGCATACTAGTGAAGTGTACGACATTATGAGGAACGTACCTCATTTGGGGTGTAAAACAATTCATGTTCCTCGCAGTTCCTCAAAGTTCCACATTGAAAATGTCTGTCAAACATCCATTGTTAGGAATGTATATAAATGACATCCTGGTAAATAGAATTTAATCATAGTAAGTCATTAAAGGTTCTTCACTGTAAGTAAATCAGCATATTATAATCAACCTATGACCTACTTAGCTGAAGTTGTCACTATGCCATTAGTATGTGTTCCACATTATGCCCATTTGTTTCACATAACTAATGCGTGTGTTCCTCACTTTGGAAATAGAAGGTTGAGAGCCATGGCGGCAATATGTGTATGTATGAGGTGAGGTTGTCGTGTGTTCCGCTGTGTTTGTGTAATGTGTGTGCCACTGTAAAATGTGTATGTAGATGACATGTCACAGGCGGAGTGTAATAACATGCATAGGCATACAGTACAGAAACCATAGGCGTATGTACAGCAGTACCCACAAAGTAGTACTGACATCTCCTCAGTGGCTATGCACGTGGCAACGTAAAACGATGCAAAGCAGAAATGTCCCAGAATGTACCACAGGGCCATAGCCAACAGGAGATGCAAAGGACGCATGTACAAACCATGACCGTATGTATGGCGGCCATAAGGTACACTCAACACGGTCCGTCGGCAACGTTACACAGCATCAGGCATGTACGGCGAAAATACGAATGTGCTATCCCGGCACAGATCGTGAACACTTACGGTCCCGTAAATACCGCTGTGTGTAACACGACCGTGAAGTAAGCAAGTGGCACACGAATAGGAGGCTACCGGTAGCATACAGGCCGTCCCAAGTATAGGACCACATTCACCGTAACTATCAGCGACAAAATGCCAATGGATAGTAGGCACGGACGAACATCCGCAGATATATAACCCATGTGAAGGAGGAATACGTGCAGGAAGCACACATGCAGGCGATACCGACAGCACACGACATCAACAAAACAAACATTCCCGGAACAACAGACAGGTAACCTGCAGCTCCCCAAGCAGGGATGGAGCACACACACAAACATATCCCGTATGTATAAATGCAAGACTCACACCCCGTACCCGTCACCCACATCCGCAGATATACCCCATCGCACATATCAAAGGGATAACAGCTAAAACTGTAGCAAAAACATACAGGCAGTCAATGACAGCGGCATACCCACAACAAGCTCGTGGGAAACACTAGCAGCGGCTGATGCATCCTTGCATCCGTTGTGTACAGGTATATAACAGCTATCCAAAAAAAAGCGGTAACCTCCTCCAAAAACCAAAACTGTACAAAGAAGGAATGCCAAGGAGAAGCGGTCCAAAAGTTGAAACGTTTTATTCACAAAATAAATGAACGCTGTTACAAAATCATGCGTTTTCGTCCTCCATGGACTTCATCAGATGCAGTATGCTTAAAAACTGTTAACTTTTATATGTGCATGCCTTTACCCCAACCAATCATAAATTCCATTTAATTAAATAGTTAATAAGTTAATTAAGTTAAAAACTCATGTATTTAGATAATATAATTCATAAAACTTATTAATTTAAATTATTGTGTTGTCTTAAAATACTAAAATATAAAAGTACTCTGCTATTTCAAGTTTATTCAGGTTATTTGTTACATAAAAAACTTCATTGTGAATACATTGAATTTTTTAACAAACAGATATAATGCCACCTAGTGGCAATATGGATAGCTATTATTCCTTACTTGCTTTCAATTTTAGAAATGGCTGAATCGAAATATATTCGTTCAATCCTGGATCTTTATTTGCTTCAAGAAATAATTGCCACCATAACTCCCTATAACCAATACATTCTTCCCAGGGCCCACCCTCAATTCTTTTTAATTTGTTCCAGGACAAAGAATCTAAACTTGTGTTCTCACATATTGTGGTGTGCCTATAAAGTGCATCGTTCCCCTTACACTTTTTTATGTACATGTGTTCATATATATCTCCTCATTGTTCTTTCCATTTTTCCGAAAATGATGTGCATGTGATGCACATAGCTAGGTACACCAATCCCTGGACTCACAATTAAAGTAACCTTTGCCATTTATCCAGAGCTGTCTACTTACTAAAAACTCTCTCTTTGTTTATAATATATTCACATTGGTTGCAGGAACCACATTTAAATGTACCTGTCCTGCCCGAATTTGATCTATCACCTACTTTGCTTGTTTTGTTGTTCCCTTTTTCCAAAATGTGTTTAATATTTTCTGGGTTTCTGAACACAACTCTGGGGGGTATCCCTGAAAGTCCTTTTAAATCTGTCAATAAATTAAATTTCCCCCATTCCTTTTGAAACTCCTCTTTGACCTTTATATTTAAAGCATTATATTCCAACACTAGGGCTTGTTGGAAATTTGTCCCATTTTGTTTGGTGTTATTTTATTCTGTTTCTTTTACCCCTTTTATCGGTTTAAATCTTCCCTTCCTACCTACCAGTACCTCTTCTTTTATTTTATCGACAAAATCTTTGGGGTAACCCCTTTCCAAAAACATACCACTTAAAAACTCACATTCTATTTCAAAATCAGAGTCCAAGCTGGACATTCTTGAACCCCTGACCAGTTGCCCCTTCACCAAATTTTTCTTACACGAAATAGGGTGCCCACTGTCAAAGTGCAAAAAAGAATTAACATAGGACTTCTTCCTATGTACCCTGGTTTCAAAGGATGTTTCTCTTTTCATAATTTCCACATCTAAATATGAAATCTTATCATAAGATGAGGTGTAGGTAAATTTAAGGAAGTCGGTAGTTTGCCCTATATATGTAATGAATTCTTCAAGTTTTTCATTACTTCCCTTCCAAAAAATTATAATATCATCTAAAAACCTCTTGTACAAAGTACAGTAACTAATGTACTCGGATTTAAAAATATATCTTTCCTCCCAGTTTGCAAGAACCAAGTTTGCGAAAGTAGGGGCGCAAACTGCGCCCATCGCTACCCCTTGAATCTGTTGAAAATATTCCCCTTTATGTAACAAAAAATTATTCCTTAATATTATGTCCATTAAGCTAGTACTTACTATCTTGTCATCATGTGTAAGTTTACCGTCCCCATATACTTCCTCTTCAAACATCAACATTCCTTCCTCATAGGGAATTGACCCAAAAAGATCCACATCAATCGTCACAAAGGTTATCTCCCTGTCAAAAACCTCTGGCACTAAACTTCTCAAAAGATCCCATGAATCCTTAAGTATGTTATCTTTGTTTGTCCAAATGTGCTTAACCTTCACATCTACAAACCTGGCAAGTGGTGTGGTTTTTGAGCCACTTGCCGAAACAATGGGTCTAAGGGGTGGGTTTGATTCATCTTTATGTATTTTCGGTATACCGAATATAATGGGGATCCTTGGTTTCTCTTTTTTCAAAAATGTGAGCGTTTTAGGGTCTATAATTTTCTCCATAGTCATACCTTCCAGCTTAACGTCAATGTTCCTATAAGCCAAGTTGATTTCATTTCTTGAGACCACTTTATATTTACTCTCATTCCTTAATATGTTATTCATCCTACCTTCGTAGTCAATAGCATCCATGATAACAATTCCCCCTCCCTTGTCAGGTTTCATTACCCTAAGACCCTCGTCATGTCTTAATGCGTCCAATCTGTTCTTCTCATTGGTTCCTAAGTTGTGTCTGAATCCTGACCTATGTTCAGCTTTCTTAATGGCTGCTTCCATCACCTTTTCAAAATTTTTTAATTGTGCATGGATGGGTGGGTTGTAAGTGGACCTATTTCTTAACAATCTCTGTTCTTGGGGTATTTGATTCCTGTTCACAATTGCATTTATGTCCTCATTGGAAAATAAAATTTCAAGGTTCATTTTCCTTAGGAAAATTTTCAAATCCAATAGGGTTTGTGTTCTGTTGCCCTTTACTTTCGGTATAAACTTAAAACCTTTCTCCAACAATGTAAAATGTTCATTGCAAAGAACCAGGCTACTAAAATTATAAATGGTAAATCCATTTAAAGTGCATTTGTTACCTGAATAGTTAATAAGTTGGGGTAATGATGATAAGGGTGCCTCATTAACTTCCCTTAATGATAGTTCCCCCTTTCTCTTAACCCCCCCCATCTCGGAAAATTTCCATTTTCCCTATTATCCATTCCTATTTCCCTTTCATACCTTTCTAAGGGTGGGAAATCTATGTCATAATCATAGCTAAATGTATTCCTATCTACGTTCCTATGTATAAACTTTCTACCTCTACTATAGCCCTTAAAATTATTAACATTATTAAAATTATTATTAAAATTGTTTTTCCTGTTATTAAAATTTGTGTTGTTTGGTTTGGGGTAACTGACTTCACTTTCATACTCCTTAATGTCCCTTCTTAGTTTATCCATTTTCCTTTCAATCAATTCCTTACATTTACCATCTATTTCGTCTTTTAATTTATCATACTTCTGCTTTTCACCTTGTACTTCAAACATTAAATCATCCTTGATGTGCGTCAATAATATTGATCTGTTCATACAACATTTCCAAATTCCTCACATTCTCATCAATAATACATTTAATAATTTCAAGACCACAATTATTAAACACATCTATTAACTTCTTATGAAATAAGGACCCTATTTGCACGTTATTAGGGTACTTCCATGTCCGTAACCCTTTCGGCACTATTTTGCGCTGTAAACACTCGTTTAGATATTTATTTTCAATAATAATAGTCTTGTACTTGTACATAAGCTTTGAAACATCATCTATTTTCTTTTTAAAAGAATCGGAATTTGTGGCGATACTTTTGCTACCACCACAAGAGTCAAAATCAATGGTTTGCAATTTCCTTAACCACGCATCCATCTCCTGTAAACAGGAATTATTGCCAGTACCTTTTTTATGTGGTCGCATATCGCGTACAGCTCCCCAGTTGACCTCAATGTCATTTTCACCTTCCATGAGCAGTCCCGGTGTAATCGCTGGGTCAAACGTTTGACCATTCGGTCCCCTTTCCTGTAAATCCTCTCCTTCGACGCCATCACAAAACCTCTTTCGTTTCTGTTTCTGAGGTCTTTGACCCAGCCCTTCGTTCTCGTTCGTCACTTCCTGTGGGAGGGATCGCTGCACCAAGGTCTGGCATAACGGTGTAAGCAAGTCCACAAGGGCTGTGAGTTGCCCTACCAATTTCCTAGATTGACTTTTTGGAAAGGGGTTACCCCAAAGATTTTGTCGATAAAATAAAAGAAGAGGTACTGGTAGGTAGGAAGGGCAGATTTAAACCGATAAAAGGGGTAAAAGAAACAGAACAAAATAACACCAAACAAAATGGGACAAGTTTCCAACAAGCCCTAATGTTGGAATATAATGCTTTAAATATAAAGGTCAAAGAGGAGTTTCAAAAGGAATGGGGGAAATTTAATTTATTGACAGATTTAAAAGGACTTTCAGGGATACCCCCCAGAGTTGTGTTCAGAAATCCAGAAAATATTAAACACATTTTGGAAAAAGGGAACAACAAAACAAGCAAAGTAGGTGACAGATCAAATTCGGGCAGGACAGGTACATTTAAATGTGGTTCCTGCAACCAATGTGAATATATTATAAACAAAGAGAGAGTTTTTTTAGTAAGTAGACAGCTCTGGATAAATGGCAAAGGTTACTTTAATTGTGAGTCCAGGGGATTGGTGTACCTAGCTATGTGCATCACATGCACATCATTTTCGGGAAAAACGGAAAGAACAATGAGGAGACGTATATATGAACACATGTACGACATAAAAAAGTTTAAGGGGACGAATGCACTTTATAGGCACACCACAATATGTGAGGAACACAAGTTTAGATTCTTTGTCCTGGAACAAATTAAAAAAGAATTGAGGGGTGGGCCCTGGGAAGAATGTATTGGTTACAGGGAGTTATGGTGGCAATTATTTCTTGAAGCAAATAAAGATCCAGGATTGAACGAATATATTTCGATTCAGCCATTTCTAAAATTGAAAGCAAGTAAGGAATAATAGCTATTCATATTGCCACTAGGTGGCATTACATCTGTTTGTTAAAAAATTCAATGTATTCACAATGAAGTTTTTTATGTAACAAATAACCTGAATAAACTTGAAATAGCAGAGTACTTTTATATTTTAGTATTTTAAGACAACATAATAATTTAAATTAATAAGTTTTATGAATTATATTATCTAAATATATGAGTTTTTTTAATTTATTAACTATTTAATTAAATGGAATTTATGATTGGTTGGGGTAAAGGCATGCACATATAAAAGTTAACAGTTTTTAAGCATACTGCATCTGATGAAGTCCATGGAGGACGAAAACGCATGATTTTGTAACAGCGTTCATTTATTTTGTGAATAAAACGTTTCAACTTTTGGACCGCTTCTCCTTGGCATTCCTTCTTTGTACAGTTTTGGTTTTTGGAGGAGGTTACCGCTTTTTTTTGGTTGGTTTGTTTTGCGGTATGGAGAAGGAGAGAGAGGTTCCGAGTCCAAGTGAGGAGGCTAGTCAATCTAGGAAATTGGTAGGGCAACTCACAGCCCTTGTGGACTTGCTTACACCGTTATGCCAGACCTTGGTGCAGCGATCCCTCCCACAGGAAGTGACGAACGAGAACGAAGGGCTGGGTCAAAGACCTCAGAAACAGAAACGAAAGAGGTTTTGTGATGGCGTCGAAGGAGAGGATTTACAGGAAAGGGGACCGAATGGTCAAACATTTGACCCAGCGATTACACCGGGACTGCTCATGGAAGGTGAAAATGACATTGAGGTCAACTGGGGAGCTGTACGCGATATGCGACCACATAAAAAAGGTACTGGCAATAATTCCTGTTTACATAAGATGGATGCGTGGTTAAGGAAATTGCAAACCATTGATTTTGACTCTTGTGGTGGTAGCAAAAGTATCGCCACAAATTCCGATTCTTTTAAAAAGAAAATAGATGATGTTTCAAAGCTTATGTACAAGTACAAGACTATTATTATTGAAAATAAATATCTAAACGAGTGTTTACAGCAAAAATAGTGCCGAAAGGGTTACGGACATGGAAGTACCCTAATAACGTGCAAATAGGGTCCTTATTTCATAAGAAGTTAATAGATGTGTTTAATAATTGTGGTCTTGAAATTATTAAATGTATTATTGATGAGAATGTGAGGAATTTGGAAATGTTGTATGAACAGATCAATATTATTGACGCACACATCAAGGATGATTTAATGTTTGAAGTACAAGGTGAAAAGCAGAAGTATGATAAATTAAAAGACGAAATAGATGGTAAATGTAAGGAATTGATTGAAAGGAAAATGGATAAACTAAGAAGGGACATTAAGGAGTATGAAAGTGAAGTCAGTTACCCCAAACCAAACAACACAAATTTTAATAACAGGAAAAACAATTTTAATAATAATTTTAATAATGTTAATAATTTTAAGGGCTATAGTAGAGGTAGAAAGTTTATACATAGGAACGTAGATAGGAATACATTTAGCTATGATTATGACATAGATTTCCCACCCTTAGAAAGGTATGAAAGGGAAATAGGAATGGATAATAGGGAAAATGGAAATTTTCTGAGATGGGGGGGGGTTAAGAGAAAGGGGGAACTATCATTAAGGGAAGTTAATGAAGCACCCTTATCATCAATACCCCAACTTATTAACTATTCAGGTAACAAATGCACTTTAAATGGATTCACCATTTATAATTTTAGTAGCCTGGTTCTTTGCAATGAACATTTTACATTGTTGGAGAAAGGTTTTAAGTTCATACCGAAAGTAAAGGGCAACAGAACACAAACCCTACTCGATTTGAAAATTTTCCTAAGGAAAATGAACCTTGAAATTTTATTTCCCAATGAGGACATAAATGCAATTGTGAACAGGAATCAAATACCCCAAGAACAGAGATTGTTAAGAAATAGGTCCACTTACAACCCACCCATCCATGCACAATTAAAAAATTTTGAAAAGGTGATGGAAGCAGCCATTAAGAAAGCTGAACATAGGTCAGGATTCAGACACAACTTAGGAACCAATGAGAAGAACAGATTGGACGAATTAAGACATGACGAGGGTCTTAGGGTAATGAAACCTGACAAGGGAAGGGGAATTGTTATCATGGATGCTATTGACTACGAAGGTAGGATGAATAACATATTAAGGAATGAGAGTAAATATAAAGTGGTCTCAAGAAATGAAATCAACTTGGCTTATAGGAACATTGACGTTAAGCTGGAAGGTATGACTATGGAGAAAATTATAGACCCTAAAACGCTCACATTTTTGAAAAAAGAGAAACCAAGGATCCCCATTATATTCGGTATACCGAAAATACATAAAGATGAATCAAACCCACCCCTTAGACCCATTGTTTCGGCAAGTGGCTCAAAAACCACACCACTTGCCAGGTTTGTAGATGTGAAGGTTAAGCACATTTGGACAAACAAAGATAACATACTTAAGGATTCATGGGATCTTTTGAGAAGTTTAGTGCCAGAGGTTTTTGACAGGGAGATAACCTTTGTGACGATTGATGTTGTGGATCTTTTTGGGTCAATTCCCTATGAGGAAGGAATGTTGATGTTTGAAGAGGAAGTATATGGGGACGGTAAACTTACACATGATGACAAGATAGTAAGTACTAGCTTAATGGACATAATATTAAGGAATAATTTTTTGTTACATAAAGGGGAATATTTTCAACAGATTCAAGGGGTAGCGATGGGCGCAGTTTGCTCTACTTTCCATAAACTTGGTTCTTGCAAACTGGGAGGAAAGATATATTTTTAAATCCGAGTACATTAGTTACTGTACTTTGTACAAGAGGTTTTTAGATGATATTATAATTTTTTGGAAGGGAAGTAATGAAAAACTTGAAGAATTCATTACATATATAGGGCAAACTACCGACTTCCTTAAATTTACCTACACCTCATCTTATGATAAGATTTCATATTTAGATGTGGAAATTATGAAAAGAGAAACATCCTTTGAAACCAGGGTACATAGGAAGAAGTCCTATGTTAATTCTTTTTTGCACTTTGACAGTGGGCACCCTATTTCGTGTAAGAAAAATTTGGTGAAGGGGCAACTGGTCAGGGGTTCAAGAATGTCCAGCTTGGACTCTGATTTTGAAATAGAATGTGAATTTTTAAGTGGTATGTTTTTGGAAAGGGTTACCCCAAAGATTTTGTAGATAAAATAAAAGAAGAGGTACTGGTAGGTAGGAAGGGCAGATTTAAACCGATAAAAGGGGTAAAAGAAACAGAACAAAATAACACCAAACAAAATGGGACAAGTTTCCAACAAGCCCTAGTGTTGGAATATAATGCTTTAAATATAAAGGTCAAAGAGGAGTTTCAAAAGGAATGGGGGAAATTTAATTTATTGACAGATTTAAAAGGACTTTCAGGGATACCCCCCAGAGTTGTGTTCAGAAATCCAGAAAATATTAAACACATTTTGGAAAAAGGGAACAACAAAACAAGCAAAGTAGGTGACAGATCAAATTCGGGCAGGACAGGTACATTTAAATGTGGTTCCTGCAACCAATGTGAATATATTATAAACAAAGAGAGAGTTTTTTTAGTAAGTAGACAGCTCTGGATAAATGGCAAAGGTTACTTTAATTGTGAGTCCAGGGGATTGGTGTACCTAGCTATGTGCATCACATGCACATCATTTTACGTCGGAAAAACGGAAAGAACAATGAGGAGACGTATATATGAACACATGTACGACATAAAAAAGTGTAAGGGGACGAATGCACTTTATAGGCACACCACAATATGTGAGGAACACAAGTTTAGATTCTTTGTCCTGGAACAAATTAAAAAAGAATTGAGGGGTGGGCCCTGGGAAGAATGTATTGGTTACAGGGAGTTATGGTGGCAATTATTTCTTGAAGCAAATAAAGATCCAGGATTGAACGAATATATTTCGATTCAGCCATTTCTAAAATTGAAAGCAAGTAAGGAATAATAGCTATTCATATTGCCACTAGGTGGCATTACATCTGTTTGTTAAAAATTCAATGTATTCACAATGAAGTTTTTATGTAACAAATAACCTGAATAAACTTGAAATATCAAGTACTTTTATATTTTAGTATTTTAAGACAACACAATAATTTAAATTAATAAGTTTTATGAATTATATTATCTAAATACATGAGTTTTTAACTTAATTAACTTATTAACTATTTAATTAAATGGAATTTATGATTGGTTGGGGTAAAGGCATGCACATATAAAAGTTAACAGTTTTTAAGCATACTGCATCTGATGAAGTCCATGGAGGACGAAAACGCATGATTTTGTAACAGCGTTCATTTATTTTGTGAATAAAACGTTTCAACTTTTGGACCGCTTCTCCTTGGCATTCCTTCTTTGTACAGTTTTTTTTTTTTTTTTTTTTTTTTATATAACAGCTATGTTACACATCTGAATGCACAACGCCATCGACAGACGCCGCCAGGACACGGACACCCACATGTCGAACAGAATACCATACCCAACTCACACAATCCACGGCTAACACCACAGCGAAATGTACCCGACACCACACATAGCGGATGCAGTCACACAAACATGATACAATACATACCATCCTCACGAAGGTATTGCAAATAACCAACGGCCACACGAGGAAAGAACCATGGCCTTGTGCCGACGCATAACGAACGAAAGGAGGGGGATCACCGGTGATATGCGCAAAAGTACACACCGAGGAACAGCTATTGGCCTGATTAACCCACATGCCTCAGGTGACGACGAATATAAGGAAGACGGTCAC
>NW_025051924.1:0-11930 GCF_019279795.1 Protopterus annectens | reverse complement strand
AATTTTAATTTTTTAAAAAACAAAAACCTACATATGTCCCTTTTGATCTTATCAAACCCCTTTTATTTCTAAAATTAAAATCATTAAAATATTATTATAACATTATAACATTCAACATTCAACATTACTTAGAACATTCATTATTACATAAAAAAAAACATTTGTCAAAAATATAACAAAAATTCATAATGTTTAAACAGACTTCTATTCTTTAAAATGGGTTGTATTGGAATTCTGTCATTCAACCCTTTGCCCTGGTCTGCCCTTAATCTAATAATCCAGCATGTTTCCGAGGTCTCAGTGGTGTTTCTGATATCTGCACCTCTCATTTTCATAAACTTGCTCTATCACTGTAAACTCAAAAGCATGCGTTTGATCTGTAGCTAAAAAATGTTTTGCCAGTGCATTCGTTTCAGTGCCCTTCCATGGGTTGTACATGCTCAGTAGTGATACCTTAACTATTCTTCTTTACAAAAGGATGGGCATTTGCATCTGGAAATAAACAATATTCTCACTATTACAGTCTGCTAATCATGAAACACATATCTCTGTCCTGAGTCTGGAGAAAATTATTTTGAATATATTGGCATTGATTACAATTCTTCAGGAGTGTCACCCTGTTCCTCCTTTGTCCTGGTGTCTTGTGATGGAACAAAGGGTAAGACACCAGGACAAAGGAGGAACAAAATGAAGGCACATGTAATTAATCAGAAATAAGGTTTATACATGACTCGGGAAAAAGGGCATGTACTGAGTAATATGAAATGTAAAGGTGCAAGGATGATCCTTTATGTATGTAAAAAAAAATTAGCTCAAATACCCTTCTAGCTGAAGTAACAGCAAAAGGGAAAAGCAGTCTTCCAGGATACAGACTTCAAATCTGCAGAGGCAGCTGGTTAAAAGGGGAGGCAGAGTAAGTTTTTCTAGGACAAAATTAAGATCCCAAGCAGGAGTAGGAGCTCTTCTGGGAGGTCTAAGATTACTAGCTCCTCTCAGGAACTGTTTCATCAAGGGGGTGAGAAAAATGGGTTGCTCAAAAGAACAATGAGCCGAAATTGCTGAAGCGTGAATTTTATTGAAAAAAAGGAAAGTCCACCATTAAGCAATCCTGCTAGGTAGTCAAGAATGAGAGAAAGAAGGATGAAAAATCTTCTCCTTTAGCTAGCATCCAAGAGCAAAATCTCTTCCATTATCTGCATAGGATTTTCTTGTGCTAGGCCTCCTGGCCTCATGAAGAACTTCAACCACCTGTTGGGAAAGATTTAAAGTATTAGCCAGGCAGTTAAATGCAGAGTTTAAAGATGAGGATGAAGGAACTTTCCCTCCCTGAACCAACAGATCTGGTACCAGGAAAATGCCAAGGCTGGCCTGGGAAAGGCTGCAAGGAGGGATCCCAATGCTGCCTGGGCCAATCTGGAGCTATCAGAATAGCCTTTGTTTTTCATCCCTTATTTTTAGCAGCACTCTGGGAAGAAGAGGCAGAGGAGGAATGCATAAACTGAGAGATGTGCCCATGGGAAGGACAGCATCCACCCTCCAAGTTTTGTTGGAAATTCCCCGGGTGCAGAGGGTGGGAGGGAGATGTTGGGTGGGAGGGGAGAAAAGACCCACTTGGGGGGTGCCCCAATGATGAGTGATGATGGAAAATGTCCCTGTTCAGTTGCCACTCATGAGGATCCAAAACATGTCTGCTCAAATGATCCGCCAAGGAGTTAGCCTCTCTGGAAGATACTGAGCTATTAGATGTAAGCCCATGGATGCTGCTATGGACCACAGTCTCATGCTTTGTCTGCAACAAGGGGTAAGAGCGAGTCCCCCCTTGCTTGTTGATGTACCACATGACTGTGGTATTGTCTGTCCGGATCAGCAGAGTCCCAGGGTAGAGTAGGTCCTTGAAAGCCAGCAAGGCCAGCTGCACTGCCATCAATTCTTTTAAGTTTATGTGCAGATGAATCTGGGTGCTCCAAGTCCCCTGATGCCCCTGCCCTCCAGATGACCCCCCCATGCAACATCTGAGGCTCTGTGGTGACAGTCGGGCTGGCAGGTGGGGGGGAAAGGCAGACCCTTGTTCTGAGAACAGGCTGTCGCCACCAGAGGAACTCCATTTGTAGACAGGGAATCAGGGGAAGAATCAAGTCTAAGTCCTGTGTGTGTTGACACCAAAGATTCTTGAGGTACCACTGAAGTTTTCTCATATGCAGCCTTGCATACGGGATCATCAAAATACATGAAGCCATGAACCCCCAGTGCTTGCAGGAATTGCCTTGCAGAGAGCCGGGTCATGCTTGCCAAGTTCATGAAGTAAGCAGAAAGATCTTGCTTCTGTTGAGGGAGGAATACCATCTGGGTGGCTGTATTCAGACTCGCTCCCAGGAAAACAATCTCCCTTGAAGGAACCAACTTTGACTTCTTTTCATTGCGAGTGTAACCCAAAGAGGTGAGAATGTTCTTCACGAAATCCAAATCCTTTTCTAGTTGTTCTGGGGAGTTTGCTTGAATGAGACAGTCATCCAAGTAAGGATAAATATAAATGTTTCGCTGCCTGCAAAAAGCAATGGCTGGAACCAGGCACTTCATAAAAACTCTGGGAGCAGTAGATAAGCCAAAGGGCAATGCAGAGAACTGAAAGGTTGCCCCAGCCCTGAAGCGAAGGAACTGCCTGCAACTTTCCCTTATGGGATGTGCAGATAAGCCTCCAGAGATCCAAAGTTACCAGCCATGAATCCTTGCCCAGATTGGTAGTAATTGTTAAAGGGGTGAGCATCTTGAATTTGGGAATCACCAGAAAAGTGTTTAGAATGGACAGATCCAGAATGGGGGCAGGTGCCCCTTTCTTGGGTACCAAAAAAAGCCTTGAATAAAAACCTAGGCCTGCCTAATTTGCAGGAACTGGCTCTACAGTCCCCATAGTCAGTAGAGAATAAATCTGAGTTTCTACCTCTGCCTTGAGAGTTCTGGGTATGTCTGGGTATCCTTGTAAAACAGGGAAGGTGCAAAAGTAAAACTTGAACCTTGGTTTACTATATTGAGCACCCATTTGTCGTCTGTGTGAGACCAACCTCTGGAACCTGGCTAACCTTCCCCAAAGGAAACCCAGGGTCCAGAGGTAGGAAAGGGCGAGTCATTGAGAATGTTTGCTTTGGGAAGCTGGCTTAGAACTCCCGATTAGCAGAAGAAGAATGCCATTGTTTACCCCTTTGAGGGGCAGAAGCCTCCCCTTTGGAAGATCTGAAACCTAGGCCTAGAGAAACCCTGCTTGCCAGGATCAGGGAAAGACCAATTTTTGGGAAAGGGGTAATGCCTACTAAACCAAGGAGGCTGAACCTGAAGGAAATCTTTACAGCTTGCATAGATTTGCCTTATCCTCCAATTTCTTAGTACCTCCTCAGCCTTATTACCAAAAAGATTGTCCTTGTGCAAAGGAACATCCAGCAATTTAGATTTAACTGCCAGAGCCAAGAATGCCTTCTGATTATGGAACCAGTGGCTGCTGCCTGCAGGAAGCCTCGAAAGTGTCAAAACCACAATGAAGTGAATGCTTATTAACTAAACTGGCAGAATTCAGTAAGTCTTGTAAATCTTAGTTCTCTGTCACGGAAGGAATACCTCCAAGTTTAGCCTTAATAGCCTCCAAAGTATGCTGCTGATACTTAAGCATGTGAAAAAGACAATTCATGGATCTAATGGCAAGAGTTGCAGAGGTATAAACTTTTTACCCCACCTGTCCAAGCCCTAGAATCCTTATTAGAAGGCACAGGGTTTTTAGCAATAGTAGCCTTAACATCCTTGGGGCCTTGAGAAAAATTTCGGGGCAGCAGTAGGGTTTTTAAAAGGAATTGATGAGATTCAGGAACCCTGTAATACCTATCTGGTTTTTCTGGGGGCAGGAGGGACAGAATTAGGAGTTAAAGAATTTTCCATGAAAACATCATCCACAACTTCCAAAACTGGAGGATAGCCAGAGGGCTTCTGTGGCAAATCTAGAAATTCCCTGATTTTTTTCTTAGACTGTGGAAAATCCTGACATTCCCATTTAAAATGCTCCCAAGAGTATTCAAAGTATCCCCAAAGGAAAAATCTTCTGGAGGGAGGCAGAAGGGATAGAGTCCTCAGCATCAGAATCCTCAAAGCCAGAAAAAGTTGAAATTTCCTTCTTCACCAGCAGGCATACTGGAAATCTCAGAATCTGAGACAGACAAAACATCAGGAGATAATTCCTAGCCCTCTTTGAAGGGAGTGGTGAGAGCCCCTAATCAGGAAAGAAGATCACCAGCCATCTTAACCAACTGGGACTGAGGTACAGGAGGGGAGGCCAACGCCTGCTTGTGAGTAGGTTTGCGGCTGGAAGGTTTACTAGCAATCCGGAGGAACTCGGGAGGCCTAGCAATTGCAAAAGCCTGAGCTAAGGTAGACGGTCTGGTTCTGGTCTCATGTCGAAATGAAGAGGCATCAGAGGCCAGTGCCTGCAAAGCAGCTCGGCCCCATCGGGGGTGACAGGCGGAGGTTCTAAAGAACAGCAGCCTGCGGCATGGAGGACTCAAAGGCCTTGGCAGAGACTGCGGCTGAAAATCTGCGGACTATAGGGGCTGCAAACGCCTCACTGATTACCGCTGTGCTGACAACCAATTCACGTGTCGTCGTAGATTTAACCCTGGCCTGTCGGGGTCCTTGTCTTTGTTTCCTAGGTATAACCAAAGTTGGGAGACCAGAAAGGCCATAACCGAACTTAGGCCAGACTCTGAAATGCTTATACAAAATCTTAGTTCTACTGTATGTACGGGTTAAAGGAAGCACAGAGATCAGTTAGGCGTGTGCTCAAGGCCCAAAAAGTTATACAATAGGAATGGAAATCATGAATCTGTTTTCCACAGGCAAACAGTTATTAACTATATCTACATTTGTTAAAGCAAAAGAGGATCCCCCGGGTACTTATCGGAAGGTGTCTTCAACTTGGTAGTCAGAAAGCAAAAAAGGTAAATGGCCGACCGGCACTAGTGCGACTTGCATTGCTTGGGCTCCGACAAGAAAGACTGAGGAAGGCGTGGCTGCCTCCCTTATACCGACATACTGACATCAGTTTTACAAGTGGCAGCCGACATCAAATACCAAGGACTCTGGTATTCAGGCCACTGAGGGCTACCCGGGGCGAATAACCCTATGTGAGGACTGCAACAGTGAAACACGAAGAACATCCTAGAGAGCTCTCCAACAGAACCAGAGCCTGTCAAGAGCCAAAGTTCCAAGGGAGGAAAGATCTGACAAAAATGGGCAAACCTCACCCTATGTATCTGGCTCACATCAAGGACCTGGGAACTCACTCTGATTCAAGAATCTTGGGACAGTCAAAATCAGGTCAGTGTTGAAGAAAAAAGGGCCTCTGATCTGACCCCAAATCCCTAGACCCGTCCTGGGGCTCAAACCATCTTGGATCGAGAAGGAGAAAAATGAAGTGGTAAGGACTCTCTCTCAGATCCCCAAGGGGATGGAGCTGGAAGTACCCACATCTGGATCTCTTAATAATGGACCTTATCATTTTCTCCATGTCATTGTATAGGCTCCTAGAGGATCTGGAAGAAGCCATGGAGGAAGGCCTTAAATGTTTGGGTCTCTGTAAAATCTTGGTGCACCATAGGAGACACTGATCTTATGGATCTCCCAGAAAATACTAGATCCGTTGAGACTTACGGATCTGAGAAGAGGTTGAAAGGTCGGACCCAAACTAGTAGGATCGAATGAGGTAGTCAATTCAGAAACTGGCTCATTTGGAATCAAGTCAAATAGATTTGAGAAGCCTAGATAGACCTAGGCAACATCCTCAGATCTGACTCTCTAGCAATCTTACTAGAAGGCTCAGAAGAAGCCCTGGACTCTTTATGTTGGTGCTTTTGCCTCGAGCCATGTAAATCCTTTTGGCTCCTGGAGAATAAAGCTGAGCGGGTAAAGCCCTTTTAAAATTAGTTTGTTCTTATTCTTGGACTGACTGAAATTTCAGATCTTAAAAATACAGAAACAATACTTTATCAGGGTTTTGAGTGTGGATTTTTCTATCACTGAGACCTTTTGAAACCAGTTGGCTTATCCATAATTATATAAACTAGAAAATGCCCTAAGGCACCAATACTAAAAAAGAAAACTACAAGATATAAAAAATACAAAGTCTTTTTTTTAAAAAGGCCAAGGCCTGAAGGGACAGGAAAGATAGGAAAAGTAGACCTAACTCCCTTGAAAACTAATCAGGAAAAGGGAAAAGTTAAATATAAGAAAAGGCTTTAAAACTATAAGGTAGAAAAATACGAATAGCAAACCTTAACTCAACTGAGAACAACTGGGGCATTGGGAAAATACAGCTGTGTACACTTACCATAAATGTAGACATGGGAGGTTGGCATAATGGTTAAGTTGTTTATCTTATAAGCATAATGCAAGGTTTGATTCTCACATGTAATTGGCTAGGCTGAAAATGGCCCAGGGCAGTTAGCCTAGTACTAATCTATGAACCTAAATTTTTATTCACTGTTGCAGTCATCACATTTGAGTTATCTGCCTGCAGGTAGCCTCAGGCCTGAATACCAGAGTCTTGGATTCCTCGTGATGCTGTTTTTCTTCCATGGCGTCAGGTCATGGGGCATAAAGCAAGGCAGCTGATGCGCCATTACATCAGTTTTTCTTGCCCTAGATGTCAGGTGCCCCCATAATGGGAAGCAATTATATGTTATGGTACACCTTCATCAAAAAGCAAATACACCAGAAAACTTAAATACACCAAACAATAAGGAAGATAGAGCCAAGAAGTCAGAGGCTGGAGGGGGGGTCCAGGACTGCAACAGTGAATACACTCAACATCTACATTTATGGTAAGTGTAAAAACTGTACTATGTTCATAGGTAGGTACTGGCTATTGGCCTTAGGGCCTAGATAACTAGCCAAGGCCCTGGCTTTTGCCACCCAAGAAAATTATTTTCCTGTCCCTGTCAACAGAGCCACAGAAGTGATCCCGTGAAGTTCCCATCTCCCCTCAATCATCAAGATTTTTCTTGAAGAGTGCTGGGGGGAGCTTGGTTTGATATGAATAGGTAGTTTGTTCCAGAGTATGGGAAGTCTCTGGGACAGGAATCTATCCCTCCAGCATGTTCCATATTGTGGTGGCAGGTTTAGGTCCTTAGAGCATGTAGCTTGGAGGCATTGGGATTTCTTTGGAGCATGTCCAATAGCTCTGGGTTTGACACAGCTTTGTATGTTAGGCAGATGGGCCCCAGAGTAGTGATATACAGAGTAAAGCTGGAGTTTTTGACTCTGTGAAACATGTAGGCTAATCCTCTTTGTGAGGTATTTCTGTGGCCTTTCCAGTTGTTGTAGATGTCTTGTGGGATACCAAAAGGCGACCCCATAATGGGTCTAATGGTGATGAGTAGAGGGAACAAATACTCTTTTTTTCCCGGATGAGAAACCTTTTTGATGAGGTGTGCCAGAAGGATTTCCTGACTACTGTGGAGATGTGATTATCAAAGGAGACTACTGTCCACCTTTTCCCAAAATCTCTTACACTTCTTTTTAAGTGGCTACCATGTGGAGTTCATACAGAGTTTTTACCAAAGGGATGGCAATGCACTTTTGGCATTGAGCTTGAGGCCCTTTGGGTCAGACATCTGCTCAGTGAGGAAAGAACAAAAAACCCTTTTGGGAAACCACAGAAACTTGTGCCAACAAGTAAATTGAACAAAAAACACAAAGGTTCATAGCAGGCAAATCCCAAAAAAACTTTAATAGTAAGGTACTTTCACAGAGTTAATCTCTTCATCAGACCATAAGAGACTCTCGAAAACTGCTTATATTCATTCCAATCAAGCAGTCAATAAGGAAAGGAGCATATCATTAACCCCTTTTATGTCTGAATAAAGACATCCTTACATCTAAAAATACACCATAAATACATAAAAATTTCAACTATACTATATATAAAACACAGTATGGTAAAATCTTGTACAATAGATACCAAGATAATAAAACTGTAATTAATAAAACATAAATGTGAAATGCAAACAAAAATCAATGTTTGAGGCCTAGCTCTGAAATGGTTTAGTGACACTTTACTATTAAGACCTGGGGTTTTTCACCTGTAGTCTAATAATCCATTCTTGTTCATTTATTCAGTTTTATTTACTAAGTTCCTCCCCCATGGTGTCATAAAATCTCTAGCACTAAAAAACTTAACTATGGATGACCCTTCTTTTGCAACTGCATGATAGAGCACTTGTCTTTAGCATTATTAATATCCCCAAGATGTTCTAATATCCTCTCTTTAAAGGCTCTGTTAGTCTTACCCACATAAGAAAAGACACTGTGTAAAGCTAAAATAAATGACATTTCTAGTATGACAGTCTGCGTAAAACTTTATTTTAAACCCTACTAAAGGGTATACAAAATGGCCCCGTATGATACCTGCATGCAGTACATCTTCTGCATGCATCCCCTTCTTTTGATAACTTAGGGTAGTGATGGAATTTATAGCAAAGTTGCTTTTTTAGTGACTTATTTTTCCTAAAATTTTTCCTAAAAAATTAGGTTGTTGATCAATTATATCTTTTAGTTCATTAATAGTGGATAAAATATCCCAATTACTCTAATCACTTAAATACTACATGAATATTACTCACATAAGCGAGGCATTCTTCACCTTATTGTCCAATCCATGCCTATTACTGATGATCACCAGCTATATCATTTATTAATAATTTCATTCTATGACATACATTAGAAAAATAGGGCCTACATCTTAATCTTTCATACCAGGCCTCTTGAAGGGGAAATCTATCATCCAGCATCATAATCTCTATAAACTCATATCTGGATTTGTAGGATCGTTCAATTTCCTATCATCTCTCTCAGTGGGGCCCCTTTTGAAGGATTACATCGAGTTTGATTATGGCTCTGTTGCAGTCATCTGCAAACTTTGACCAAAGACCTTCTGTGTTAGCCTGAACTTAGAGAAGTAGATATCAAACAGGAGAGGACCTAGGACTGAACCCTGTGTTACTCCTTGTCATGGTCTGAAGTTGGATTGAGAGTTTTACTTTCACAGTGTGGGTTTTTCAGTGAGCCAGATGGCAACCCAGTGTGACAATGGGGTATACCTAGTTTAGTAAGTTTGTCTATAGTTCCAGATATGGTGTCAAAAAGTTGGAGATCTAGATAGGCTGTTACCTCGGCTTTGGTGCCAAAGAAGTCTACAGGTTTAGGAGACATGACTCCCTTTACAAACCCAACTGTAGGTCAGTTTGTTCTTCATGTTTCACTGTTGCAGTCATCACATTGGGTTGATTCCCAAAGCAAAGGGAAAGGGGAAAGGGGAAAGTTAGAGAATTGGGCCAGCTATTAAGCCCTGCAAGACTGCAGGGCAAAACCAGCTCTGGATTTAGAAAAAATAGGAAATGGTAATGCTTGGTAAAAGTATGTAAGAGCTCCAAAGCAGCTTCTAGGATGTCCCTGGTAGGGACTCCTCTGAGAAAGGCTGAGAGTAGATGCAGCCCTGGTGGAATGTGATCTTATCCCCTGTGGGGTAGGTTTTCCATGGTGCTTGTAGCAGAAATGAATGCAATGGGCTATCCATTTAGAAACGGTTTGCTTTGAAATGGCCTTCCCTCTGCCCCAGCAGCAAAGCAACTAGCAGCTGTTGAGATTTTCTGAGAGGCATAGTCCTGTCTAAATAAAATCTAAGTTGTCTGTGCACGTCCAGAGAGTGCAGTACTCGTTCTCCTTTGTTTTGTAGATTAGGGAAAAAGGTAGGCAAATGAATGGACTGATTCAGGGCCACACTAGACACCATCTTGGGCAAAAAGGAAGGATTGATCCTGAGGGAAACCCTGTCTGCATGGACGATAATGAAGGGCTCCACTGCCATGAGGGCCTGTAATTCAGACACTCTTCTTGCTGAAGTGATGGCTAGAAGGAAGGCTATTTTCCAAGAAAAGAATTTCAACTCTGCAGTTGCAGCTGGCACAAAGGGAGGTAGAGTGAGCTTTTCCAATACAAAGTTAAGGTCCCAGGCTGGAGTAGGGGCTCTCCTGGGGGGGGTCTTAAATTTTTGGACCCTCTAAGGAATTGCTTTAGCAGGGGGTGAGAGAGGAGGGGTGGCTCAGTATTATAATGTGCTGAAATGGCAGAGGCATGAGTTTTAATTAACAAGAAGGATAGGCCCTTGTGGAGCATTTCTGTTAAGTACTGAAGAATATAAGGTAAGCTGGGTACCGTTGTGCCCATCCCCTGAGTCTGGCTCCAGGAACAGTATCTTTTCCACTTTTCCGCACAGGATTTTCTAGTACTAGGTCTCCTTGCCTCCAGAAAGATATCTAGCACCTGCTTACTGAGGGTTGCTAGAGGTGAGTTCGGGGAATTAGCCAGGCTGCAAGGTTCAGGGTTTGAAGCTGAGGGTGGAATCTGGCCCCTGCTGGGACAGAAAGAAGGGGTCTGAGGCAGGTGCCATGGTTGTAGCACTGTCAGACTGCAGAGGTACCAGTGCTGGCGTGGCCAGTCTGGTGCAATCAGGATTGTCCTTGGCTTGTCCTGTTTGATCTTTAGTAGAACCTTGAGAGGAGGGCAGAGGGGAAAGGCATAAACTGAGAGGCTTTCCCAGGTAAAGGACGGGCATCCACTTTCCAAGCTTGCTGTGGGGATTTCTGGCAGAATTTGTTCAAGGGTAGTTCTGAGGGGGCAAACAGGTCCACCTCTGGTGTCCCCATTTGTTCCTCAAAGCTTGAATATTTTGGGTTCCAGTTTCCATTCTGTGGGTCCATGAGATTTCTGCTTGTCGTCTGCCAGTGAATTTAGTTTGCTTGGCAGGAATTGAGCTTGTAGGGGCACTTGGTCGGTCAAGCCTGTGTTCCACAGCGCCATCGCTAGTCTCAAGAGGGGGTAGGATTGGGTTCCCCTGCTTGTTTATGTACCACATAACTGTGGTGTCTGTCTTTACCAATAGTTGTCCTGGAAGAATAAGGTCTTTGAAGGCTGTCAGAGCATTCTGTACAGCTAACATTTCTTTCTGATTGATATGCAGGTGCATTTGCTTTGGGGGTTTCCCTTTGCCCTGAATGCACTGCCCTGCCATGTGAGCCCCCATGCATAGTCTGGTGCCTTTTGTAGGGTTTGGGCGGGAGGGGTAGAGTGAAAGAGTCCCTTGTTTGGTCAGGCCTCTGCCCACCAAAGGAACTCTGTCAGACAAGGAATGATAGGAATCATTGTTTCCAGGTCCTGAGAATGTTGACACCATAGGACTTTTAGATACCATTTAAGTTTCCTCATATGCAGTCTTGCATATGGAATTAAAGAAAGGCCATGAACCCCCGGCTTGCAGATTTTCCTTGCAGATAGCTGGGTTTTTGTGGCCAGTAGTTTTAAGTAGGTTGTCAAATAAATTGTTTCTCTGAGTGAGGAATGCCATCTGGGAAGTTGTGTTCAAGCTTGCTCCCAGGAATACAATCTGTTGGCAGGGTACTAGGTGTGATTTCCGTTGATGTACCCCAGTGGGAAGTTCTTTACAAATGCCAGGTGCTTTAGCAAGTCCTGACTTCTGCCTGAATCAGCAATCGCCAAGTATGGGTAAAATATTCTCTGCCTGCAAAGCAATGCTGGAGCTAGCACTTTGTGAATACCCTGGGCACAGTAGATAAGCCAAAGGAAGTGCATAGAGCCTGCCTGAAGAGGTATTTCCTGCAAGATTCCCTTATGGGATGTGCAGGTAAGCCCTTTTCTTTGCCAGCCAGGCATCCTTGGCTAGCATAGGAAGCAGCTGTTGGAGTTAGCATTTTGAATTTTGGAACCAAGAAAGGTGTTGAGAATAGAATCCAGGATAGGAGCCAGGAGTTTTCTTTTCTGGGACCAGGAACAGTCCCTTTTTGAATAACAAAATCTTTGGTTCCCCTTTGGGGGCTGCCCCC
>NW_025051923.1:0-11651 GCF_019279795.1 Protopterus annectens | reverse complement strand
CCTTGCCCTTTCCAAACTATTTTTTTTTTTTCAAAACTTTCCCAGTTAAATTGCGAGGCCATTGGGGTTTTTAATTTGTTTTAAAAGAAAAAAAAAATTTTTTTAAACCTTTGACATAGTGGAAGACAGGTTTTGATAAATCAAAAAATTAAAGGAACTTTATATTAAGGTAGGAACATATGTTTCACAAAAATACCCATTCTTAAAGGTACAAAACAAGGATGTCCACTTTCTCCACTATTATTCACTTTAGTAATGGAGCCTTGGGCTAATTTGATCAGAAACAGTACTGACATAGAGGGTTTTGAAATAGATGAAAATACAACATCCAAAATTCAACTTTTTGCAGATGATGTTCTAATTACATCAGCAGGATCTAATTCTTCTATACAGTCTCTATTTGATAACATGATGAATTTTAAAAGTATTTCTGGTTTAATATTCAATGAAGAAAAAACTAAAATACTACCTATATATACACGAAAAAATATTCTCATTAGTGATTTTACTAAATATGTACCCAATTCAGGTCAGATAACTTATTTAGGTATAATACTATCTAAAGATATTAAATCTATTATATATAATAATTATAATACCTGTTTTCTTAATATACAAAATCTTTTTAATACCTGGAATAATATGTTTTACTATGGGAGGGCTTACAATTATTAAAATGATAATGTTCCCCAAAGTTTTATACTTAATACAATCAATATTACTTCCACCTACAAAATGGTATCTGGGGCACACTAATGTTAAATTTAAATTATGGAGCTCCCTAATAGACTGGGATTACATTAAAGAAACATACTAATAGCTGGTCTCCGAGGTGTTTCTTTTCCAGACTTTTGAATTTATATACTACACTCTTCTATTGTAAAAAGTTATTGCTTTATTAATAGATCAAGTATATATGCAAAATGGAAGATTGGTAGGGAGCTAAGGTAATTTACATGCATACAAATGAAAATCTTATACATAAAAATATGATTGTAAATAACTCCATGTTATGGTTACTAAAAGGAATTTTTGTACTTCACCTATTACACTATGGTTTGTTACAGTAAATGTGTGTAGTTATGGTAACTTTATATTCATGCACTAGGAGTATAGGGGTGTTTTATTGTATTTCCTATAATGTATATAGGGTATGCTTTTTGTCATCTACTTCTGAAGGGAACTCACGTTTAGCTATAGATAATGATCACAAAGTACTGGTATCAGTTGATATCTGATAATAAAGTTAAAATCTAGATTTCTTAAAACAAAATTTGATCTAAGAAGCTTTTGCTGGTTAGAGGTTCAGACCTTTAGACAACATCTCATTAATAAAATAGATTTAATGTCTATAACTGTTAAAGAATCTATTCCAACACTGATTGATTACTTGATATTAAATTTACAACATAAAGTTTCTGATAAAGGTAAACTTTCATACATACATAAAGTTATCAGACAAGAAACTTTTTACAGTGTAGATTCATACTGGAATTATTTCACTTCTATTAATGGGGACCCACCAAATCAACAAGATAAACAATATATATTGGAATCTGCTTATAGAACTACGTCTTCCATTGTCTGGAGACTTTATACATGGAAATTTTTACATAGATCTTTTTATACACCTTTGATGATGAATAAAATAAATAATAAAGATAATCTATGTAAGAGATGTAATGTAGAAATTAATGCTGACTGGGCTCATATGTTTTATGACTGTATAAAATTGAAAGAATACTGGAAGTCAATTAATGAATTTTTACAGACAATTTCATTATTTCTAAATCTCTTATATTATTCAACACACCTGTACCTCAAAGTGTTAAAAAGGTTAAGCTTCCCTTGTTATGGTCTATTCTAGCAGTGGCTAGGAAAATAATAACTAGAAATTGGATTTCAGATACACCTCCTTCGTTCAATGAATTTAAAAATGTTATGAATATAGTGTGCCATATGGAAATAAACACAATTAGGACTAGAACAAATAGAAAAACATCTTATTTTATTGTATGGGATAATTTACAAAATTTGTTAAAAAATTTTAATTTCAATAGCATGGTATTTTAGTTTAATTAATTGATCTGATTGTAGTGGATGTCTTTGTAAATACTTTAGTTGTTTTGTTGAATATTATAATAATACCTATTTTTAATTACTTGTATAAAATTGTTATGATATTTCTCTTATATGTTAAAACAATAAACCTGTTTTGAAAAAAAAAAAGAAATGATAAGGAGAGAAAGTAAGTAGACAAATGAAAGAAAGAATGAGCATAAAATCAGTATATAGAAGATATTTAAAATGATAAGACTGAATATATACTGGAAGGTTAAAAATTGACAGAACAAAAAAATACAGAAATAGAACAAGCTGTTACAATGGAAGAATTGAATAATGTGTTAAGAATGGTATTTTAGAATCTGTAATGGGTTTAGATGGGATAGAATCTCACCTGTATAAAGATATGAAGGATTCCCAAAAATAATTATTTGTACAAAATGAATGGTTAAATTTAGTCAAGAAGAGCTATATATTAATATTTGTATAGAAGAAAACTAAAGATGATATAAGATAGGCTGATAGAACTTGAGGTTGATAAAATGATTTACAAATAAGACTGGCTAAGAAAGTCAATAAAATACTAGAAGACACTATATTTTATGGACCAAGAATTAGTAATGATAAGAAAATATGTACATGATATTTGTTATAGAAAAGCAGAAGCAAAAATTATGATAGGTGACTTAAATACAGCATGACATATGGGAAATAATGAAAGAATGTCAGTGAGAAATTTAAAATTTTAAGACAGTATATAAAAGTAATGTAAAAGTGTTATTGAATGGATGAAGTCAAGAAATAGATACAAATAGTGAGATAAGGCAAAGATGTCAAATGAGCAATATTTTATTTGCATCATTTATGAACAGTATACTGTAATACAAATATGGCATTGGAAGAGTTAGACTACAAGACCATAAAATGTAAGGACACCAGTAATGCTTACTTATGCCAATTATATAATAGTAGTAGTGAGATGGAGGTGTGTGATTGAAAGACTTAATGGACAGTTGGAAGAATGTGGAATTACATAAATATGGATGAAAGCTATTAAGAAAAGATAGACCACCAGATTCACTATCCTTCCATGCACGACTAGCTTTGTCCTGCACAATGTTCAGAGCTCCATGCATATTAATGAAAACTGCTGAGTCCTAATCTACATGGATGTAAGAGTGCAGGTGTGTCTGAGAGCAGAGCTCTCAGATATATACATGCCCTGCAATGAAGAACAGCAGACTAGCCATAAAAGAATGAGTGAGACTGCTCATAGGTGTACGCATACCCCCAGCAACATTGCCGCATGTGTACAAGAGCAATAGTTAAAACAACAAATATATATATATATATATTTTTTTTTTACGAAACAGATGAAATTTAATCGTAGGTGCAGGGATTTGCCCATCACCTAGCTAGAGTTAATGCAGCTTAAATGGCACAAGAAGATAAAAAGCAAGATATATGCAAATGAAGCAATACAGCAATAGTGTAGTGGGCAGAGCATTTGCCTTATGACCAGTCATTCCCGGTTTGAGTTCTACTCCAGTACATTCCATTTTCCATGTCAAATCACTTTATGACCAATATTTTTAGTTGCATAACCTACTAAATAATATATATTTGTGCATGAAATGCAGATGTGAGGTGTCAGTGTCATAATGTTGCAAAGTCCACAGATAATCACATGTGCCACATACAGTGTATGTACACAGGAATCAGGGATAGAAATGGAAGGTAAAATGTGTAATGAATGATAACTCCATACAGTTTCCAAATCCACCACCTTCCCAAGAACCATTAGACATTACTGTCTAAATTAGTGCAGTGGTAAGCAGGAGAAAGTACTAGTAAGCAAGTGTAAGCACTATTAAGCAGTATTAAGTGGGAGTGAGAATATTTAAGCACTAGTAAGTTTAAGCCCATTTGTGGGGTAAGCAATGCCATAACAGGTTAAGCAATATGAAGTAACTCTCTGTAACCATATTTAACCGTTAGCATAGCTTAAACTCATGCAAACCTGCTTACAATTGCTTAAAAGTGCCTTAATCACTCTGTATGCAACAGCCGCTGTCCTGGACAGAAACAAAATAAACAGCCTTTGCTTTGTTTTGAACCCAGGACCCTGTATACTATAAACACAATAGTTAACCACTAAGCCATCACAACAGTACATAAGATTGAGGTATCACCAAACAGATTCTCACTATAGGAAATTCAAACTGAACATGAACATATGAAAGGAATCTATATACAGTCTTATGTTGTATAACCTACTACATGACATAAATATGTGAACTGGAGTACTGCATTAAGGCCATATGTGAGGTGTCATTGTAATAAAGTGTTGATATCTACTAATAAACACAAGGACCCCATACAGTGTATTTACACATGAATCAAGGATACCAAATACATATATAACATGTAATAAAAATCAATGCCAAAAGGCAAACAAATTAAACAATGTAAGCAACACTAAACATTGCACAGCCCAGCTGGTGTGTAACAATGTAGGCAGGGCTAACAATTTGCCCATTGGTATACCCTTTATAATGCCAACCTTGAAGCAGGTTTGCCCATAGCTTAGCTTTTTCAAAACCTTCCAATCATGGCAAAGTGCGGAAAAATCAGCCCTATTTAAAACCAGCAGGTAATGCATCTCAACTGGTTGGAGTTTCCCCTGTAGGCACTACATCTGGAATGGGAGATTGTGCACTTTGGCAACTTGCATCCAGGAGTCCAGAGTCATGGCAGGGACTCCTTGTGAAAGACCATGAGCAAACACTGCTGCAGGGCCAGTACCAGGGTTACCAATATAAAGCAGGAAGCCTGAGACCATCTTGCAACTCACCAGTACCACTGGCATACCCAACTGGTGAGCTGATCAGGCATCACACTGACCTTAAGTGGCGAAAGGAGATCTCTTGGATCAGTGGATCCAAGAGGCTAGAAGAACATAGGTCCCAGCAGTGTGTAAGTATCCACTACCTGTTTAATAATTGCCAGCTCATGTACATTATGGATAGGTATGGATTCCTCTTATATTAACAGTGGCAAGTGAATGATAGCTCCAAAACCAGGAGGCCCATGGATGTCACTTGGAGCAGTTGCAACTGAGGTTAGTAATACTCTTGCATGTACTGTCATAGAAATAAATCTAAAAGTAGTAGTAAGTTAATTGCCTGTATAAAACCTGTATTGTTTAAGGCAAGTACGAACGCAGAAGAATATGGCAGGAAGAGAGTCTCATATATAGAGTTTGTTTGTAAAAAGCATAATAGCCTGACAATAAAGGTCTAACTGTTGGACTGCATGTGTTTACTCTGGTATCATATGGTGGTAATTGGCTGATTTGTAATCCCTTTAATAGTACTGCACATTTGTATTAAGCACTGCTACCCACACTGTGCAACATAAATAAAATGTGCAGGAATGTCTGCTGTATATGACTGGGTGTAATCCACAGAAGAGTCATGTAGTTTACAACTGAGAGAGATATGAACATAAAACAGAGAAAAGACCTACAATGAAATCCAAATAGCACACACAACTGAGACTTGAACTAAGTTGCATTTTTAGCACACACAGCCATGGTTCAAATCCTGGGAGTTGGTAGTAGGCTGCAACCAAAATCAATACCACACAACTGTACAGATATGTCCAGAATGTCCAGTAAAGTAGGCGCCCATATCTGCTGCCTGTCCCCTGGGAAATCAGTGAGATTATCCAGAGATGTTTAGGCAGCAAAACAAGAAATACAACTGACTGATTGTCACACATGTGTAAGAGGTAAACCTGTCCTCTTAGCAACTCCCCAAAATGCCCCTTAAGTGAGAGTAATAAGCCAAGTATGTCCCATCCTACTCCCCCATGTTGTCAAGCACAACTGTGAACACAGTGTATACAGTAAAAGAGTACAGTTGTATGCACTTACCATAAATGCCAGATGTTCGAGTGTATTCACTGTTGCAGATCATTACATTTGGGTAATCCTGCTGGCAGGTTGCCCTCTAGTCGGCAACCTGAATTCCAAAGTCCTGGGTCCTGCATCAGTTTGCTGTCAGCCCCTTCCCCTGACGATCAGGGGTATAAAAGATGCCAATGCCCGCCATTTCCTTTCTAGTTTTCTTTTTGCTCCCAGATGTCCAGGTGCCCCTAAAAGGGTAGGCAAAATTTTATATATATATATATATATATATATATATATATATATATAAGGAGCAGTTATATATACATATATATATATATATATATATATATATATATATATATATATATATATATATATATATCTATACATATATATATATATATATATATATATATATATATATATATAAATACATTCACCAATATAAATTTACCTATCATCTACAAGCAAATACACCACAGTAGGTTTTACCATTAATCAGAGAAGGAAAGATAGGTTCCATCAGAAGAATGGGGGATGGTGGGTGGAGCCTAGGACTGCAAATAACAGTGAACACACTTTCGAACATCTACATTTATAGTAAGTGTACACAACTGTACTATGTTCTTTGTGTTTCACTGTTGCAGTCATTACATTTGGGTTGAGTCCCAAAGTTATGGATGGGAGGCTGAGCCTAAGCTTAGCATTTGCTAGGCAGCTATGAGGTCTCCTGCAGAACTGCAGTGACAAAGCCTGCCCTAGATTTAGAGTAGAGTGGCAGATGATAGTGCTTTGTAAAGGTGTGCACTGAACTCCAAGTAGCAGCCTCTAAAATGTTCTTGGTTGGTACTCCCCTGAGAAAGGCTGCTGAAGTGGCTGCAGCTCTGGTTGAATAATCGTGTGGCTCAATGCCCTTAGGACACTTATCTTGCCATGGTGTAAGTAGCAGGAACAAATGCAAAGCTTCCATCCACTTGAGAAAATAGTCTGCTTTGAGATAGCCTTTCCTTGTGATCCTGCAGCATATGCCACTAGTAATTGCTGTGTCTGTCTGAAAACTTTGGTTCTGTCCAAGTAGAATCTAAGCTGTCTGTGTACATCCATAGAATGCAGAATTCTCTCCCCCTTGATCTGTGGATTTGGATAAAAGGTTGGCAGATGAATAGTTTGGTTGTTTCACCTGACACCACCTAGGGTATGTTAAAGACATTGGGTTTGTCTCAGAGAGACCCTGTCTGATAAAATGATAAAAGCGTTCCACAGCCATGAGTGCCTATAGCTCTGAAACTGTCTTGCAGAAGTTATTGCTATATAGAGCTAGCCCAAGATAAAAACTTTATATCCACAGTAGCAGCTGTCAAAAGGAGTGTAAGTGAGTTTTTCCAAGACATAGTTGAGGTCCCATGCAGGCAGGATCTCCTTGGAGTCTTAAATTTTTGGCTCCTCTGAGGTACTGTTTTAATATGGGATGAAAAAGATTTGTGGCTCTGTATTGTGTGTCTGAGCCAAAATGGCAGAGGCACAGTTCTTAATAGATGAAAAAGATAGCCTTTTGTCCAAAGTCTCAGTTAGGTATTGCAAAAATCTGAGGAATATTTGGCACAGTTGTATCAGTTCCAAAGTCTGGTCTCCAAGTACAGAATCTCTTCCATTTTCCAGCATAAGATTTTTTAGTACTCGGCCTCTGCCTCCAAAATGACATCCATCACAGCTTTGCTGACAGGTGTGTTTTTGTATGACTACATTATCCGCCATGCTGCCAGGTTTGAAAGTCCCGAGTTGGCTGTGCAGGATCTGATTACTTTTGCTGCACAGTAGATGAGGTATTTGAGTGTAAGGTCCAAGCTGGGCATTGAGACAATTTCATTAGAATTGAAAACCAGTACTGAGAGGGCCAGTCTGGGGGTACTCTTCACCAGCTTTTGGCTTCTCCCGTCTGACCTTTAGGAGTACCTTGGGGAGTAGAAAGGAGGAAAGCACTGGGATAGGTTTTTCCCAGCTGAAAGATAGAGTGTCCACTTCTCCATGCTTGTTCGTGATAACCCTTGTGCAGAATCTTTTAGTTGGTAGTTGTCAGAGGCAACTAGATCTATGTCCAGGCAAAAACCCATTTCCTGTTATCATGCTGAAGACTTGTGGATCCAGCTGCCACTCATGGGGGTCCAGATTTCTGTTTAGTTCATCTGC
Organism: Protopterus annectens; assembly: GCF_019279795.1. Lineage (NCBI taxonomy): Eukaryota > Metazoa > Chordata > Ceratodontiformes > Protopteridae > Protopterus > Protopterus annectens. The sequence goes on along the minus strand of NW_025051923.1, from coordinate 3,487 downwards.
CAGAGTATTTTTCCTTCCTGACAGGAATTGTGCCTGCAGGATGTACTTGATAGTCTATGCTGTGTCCCACAAAGTCATAGCTAATCTGCAAAGGTAAGAAATGTGTGCCCCATCGCTTGCTTATATACCATATGACCATAGTTTGTCTGTCTTACCGTGTACTTCGTCCCGATGAAGCGTAGGTCCTGAAGGCCGTTCGGGCATTCTGAACAGCTAGCATCTCTTTTTGATTGATATGTAGATGCATTTGGGTTGAGGAATCATGTGACCTGAATGCACTTTCCGTTGAGTGGGCCCCCAGGCATAATCTGGAAGCATCCATTGTTATTGTCTGCCTTGCTGGGGGTAATGTGAATGGCTGCCCCGTCTTGGTGACAAGCCTGCCCACCACTCCAAACCCCGAAATGTGGAATGAGAGTAATCATTGTTTCCAGGCTGTGGCAATGTTGAGTCCAAACACTTTTAGGTACCATTGAAGTTTCCTCATATGCAGTCTTGCATATATGGTATTAGTAGGATGCAGAATGCCATGAAGCTCCAAAGCCTGCAGAATTTTTTCTTGGTAGATAACTGCCTTTGTTGCCAAATATTTTGAAATAGGTAGTCAGTTGCCTTTTGTTTGTCTGGCTGAGATAAGCCATCTGGGCAGCTGTATTTGCTTGCACCCAGGAATATTATCTCTTGGGAGAGAGTACTATGGTTTTCATTTCTTTTCATTGACTGTACCTCAGGCATGTTGATGTCTTTGACAATGCCAGATGCTGTAGAAGAATGTCCTTGTCGCTCACGGCAGTCATCCAACATACCTACCTCTTGTCTGCAGAATGCAATGCTGAAAAGAAAATTTCTAAAGAATTTGGCTGCAGGATGCTTCAGCAGCAGTGTAGGGACTATGCCCATTAGCCAGCTCTTGAATCTGAGTGTATCTTCTGTATAATTGTCTGATTGGGACATGAGAAGCCTTTTAGGTCTAGATTTCACGCCTAAGCTGCTCTTTGCTCAGCGGCAGCCGCTGAAAAGTCATCATCTTGAATTTTGCATATCCAGGAATGTGTTCAGAATAGATAGGTCCAGTATTGGCTTCCAGGTCTTGTCCTTTCGGAACGTAAGAATCTGAGAAATCCTTTGTCCCTGCTCTTGCTCTAGTACTTGTTGAATGGCCCCTGCGTCCAAGAGGGATGAGACTTGTTTTTGTGCCTCGCCCGCTTTATTCTCTTTAAGATCTGCCAGCCTGCTTTTGCTTTTGGGTAGGGTATGGAAATGGAATTGTATCCTGTGACACAATATTTGTGAACTCATTAAACCCAAGCGTCGAGTCACCATAGGCAAGTACCTTCCTCTGCTGCTGTATAAAGTCCTTGGTGCAGGTAGGGGAAGTCATTGGGATTGCTCTCGTGTGGTTGTGTATCAGTTCTTTCCAACTTGGCGGAAGCACCCCATTGCTTTGGATCTGTAGGAATCCTTTGGCGCTTGGGATCTGCCTCTAGGGCATCTGGATCTGCCTCGAAACGTCCTGGACACAGCAGCGACCACCTTTTGTAGCCAGCGCCCGTCGTCCAGGTGGCTGTATCACTTAAAAAATCTTTGACAGTTTGTATAGATTTAGCTTTGTCCACCACATTTTCTTTAACACCTCCTCTGCCTTAACACCAAAGTATCATGCCTGTGCAGACGCATTAATTTAACTTGATATCCGGCAATTTTGTTCCAACCGCCGCCTCCTAACCAGAACCCGTGAACTGAGGCCCTACAGGAGGCCTCCAAAGAATCAAAACCACATTGAAAGTATGCTTTCCAACTTGTTCAGCTGTGCAATGCAATAAATCCTGCATTTCCTTGTTTTCTGCACATTCAGAGTTTAATAACATTTTCTGTTTAAGTAATGCCATGACATTTTGCTGATATTTGAGCATATGAAACTGACAGTTTAAAGGCCCTTATAGCCAAGGTAGCATGATGTGTAAACCTTTTCCCCATCTATCCAGTGCCCCAATCTCTGTCAGAGGGTAGGGGTTTTCAGTGAAGCCATAACTCCTTTGGGACCCCATGAAATAGTTTCTGGGTCTGCAGCAGGGTTTTTAAAAAGGAATTTAAGAGAGTCAGGAACCCTGTAACATCTGTCAGGCTTAACTGGAGCTGGAGGTAAGGAGTCAGGGGTAAGACTAGACTCCGAAAACACATCATCTACAATATCTAACACAGGTGGAATGGCTAGTGGTCTGTGTTGAGGTAGTAAAAGGAAATCCCTGAGCCTCTTTTTAGATTCTGAAAAATCTTGGCTCTCCCAGTGGAAATGCTCCCTCATGGTATGCAAGGTTTCCCCAAAAGAATAGTCCTCTGGAGAAGCTGAAGGTATAGATTCTTCAGCATCAGAATCCTCATAGGGGGAAGAGAATACTCCTGATCAGAAGAGGAATCAGAAGAAATAGAAACCTGATCTGAAGATTCATAGTCGGTCTCTTGCCTAGGCCTCTTGTCAAGAGGGGGATGGGAACCCCTGATCAAGGTAATTAAGTCTTCAGCCATTTTGAGCATCTGTTTTTTGGACATAGAGGCCTGTCCACGTGGCTCTTGAGTTTGTTTCTTTGCTTTAGAAGGTGCTTTAGTCTTTGCCTTTGAAGCTGAGGTTGGTTTAATGTAAAGATGTTTAGGTCTGAATACACCCTCAGAAGCCGGTGCCTGCTCAGTGGCTCCGGACCCATCTGAAGGAATAGTATCCGAGACTCCAATACCTTGAGTTTCCAGCGGCATGGCCGACTCCACATGGGAGTGGGTAGCAGCCTGCGACTCTAAAGTAGCGGGAGTCAGGGGCTGCGAAAGTGCCTCACTGAGAACCGGCAAACCGGCAACTGGCTTAGGAGAAGCTTTGTCATTGGTTTTGGGCCTTGGTTGTCTATCTATCTCCTTTTCTTTGCGTTTTTTGTGAACTCCAGTAGTCAGATGGCTATCCGACGACATTTCTGGATAATTAAACTGGGGTCCAAAATAATTTAAAGCAAAATCATACCGATGCTTAATAGTGCATTGGTTAAATCTAGCACAAAACTGACAACTAGCAATGTTGTGATCAGGGCCTAGGCAAGGAATACAGTAAGAATGAAAGTCCTTATGAGGTATTTGCTTTCCACAAGAAATACAATTATTAACTTTTTCTGACATCGATCTGGAGCAAGAAAAAAGTTTCCCCAATGCGGTACTTAGCTTTATTGAAGACTTCGGATCTGAAACTCGAACATTAAAATCTCAGGAGTCTGCCGACCGGCACTTGCGAACTGCTTCTGCAGACTAGGGGACATGTATTTACATACAGACTAAAGAAAATGGTGTCAGCCACATACTGATGACCTGATAAAGTGACAGCAGCCGATGCAGGACCCAGGACTTTGGAATTGTATACTGAGAACCTGCCAGGATTACCCAAATGTAATGACTGCAGCAGTGAAACAAAGAACATCAGAGTGAGATGTATGGTAATACTAATGTGGAA
>NW_025051922.1:0-11971 GCF_019279795.1 Protopterus annectens | reverse complement strand
TAATCAGGTAGATTAGTGCTGTTAAGGTAGTTAAGGATTTCAGAAGGTCAAGATGGACTGCAGAAAAAAGGCTTTTCAAGTACATTGGTAAGAAGAGTCAATGAAGGTCTGAAATAGTGTCCCTAGATGATGATGACATATAAGTGTGACAATGTACTAGTCTAGATACATGGTTAAAAAAACAGATTGCTTAGGCCATCATATTGGATATTATAATGTGCTGGATCTATTATCTATTAGAAAAGAAAACAAAATGGAAGCAATGGATAAAATAAATAAATAAATAAATAAATAAAACCCTAGAAAAAACATGCATTTCTACAGCAGATAAAGATCTGTTGGGTGATATAACTCATAATTGATGATGAATCGATTGAAGACAGACATGCTGTGTAATTTCTATTAAAATGCTATCTGTTCAAGTAAAGATAGTCTTTCTTGACCAAGGCATATGCAGTTAGGAATTTAATTTTCCTGACCACGACCAACCCCCCATAGAGATAATAATAAATTAACTGGGCGTACAACAGGCTCACATCTTACCACAATGGTTATATATAGTCTACCATACCAACCAGTGAAAAAAGGTGCTTTTGTGTATTTAATGTAGTTTGAGGGATGGCTATTTTTTTAATTGTTTTGGTCCCCTTGGACCTTACCCTACTGACCTGGCCCACAGTGTCCCATGGTTACTACCAGCCATCCTTCTACCCTCCCGAAATTACTCCATTCAAGGATCCTATGGAGATTCTGGGGGCTTGGTCATCTGTCTTTCTGTCTGGGTTTCTTTTATATGTCCTACCCAATCCCGTTCCCTGCCCCCCACACTCGTCAAATATGTCTGTAGGCAGCCCCCCTCTTTGGACAACACCTTCCCTAAGGGAACATCATTGACAAGTGCCCTCCCATTTAGGATGGGCATGCCCATCCCTCCCTGCAGCTCTATTAGTCACATAAGCTGCTAATCAAATCTGGGACACCTAGGAAATAGTCAGAACTTTACCCTTCTATGCCACTGGAGTTGTTTTTCATCAACAACCTCATTAAAGTGTAGTTGATACAGCTAACCACTTTGAAGACTTCATCTGACAAATATACACTTGTTAGATAAGCTGAGGATGCTACTTAATTAACAACAATTTTTTTCTAAGGTCTTCTAATGTAGTGAAGATGATGAAGGATTATTATTTTTGGGTTTTTTTTTGTTTTTTACCTCGGCTACATGACGATTTTCAGCTAAACTGCGGTGGTGGTGCTGTGGTAGCGTTGTTGCCTCACAGTTAGACGTTGCACGTTCGATTCTCAGTTAGAGCATCTTCTGTGTGTCGAGAGCATTTGAGAAGGCCAATCAGCTTAGTTTCTGCTACTCCTTTCTCTCTTTCCACAAAAAAAAAAAAAAAAAAAAAAATGTATCTGCTTTTACTGTATTTGTGTTTTTTCCTACTTTATTTTGCTTTTGCATCATCTTAAAAGTACTCAATTGTATTTATTACTGCTTGGTGTAACTCATTCTAAGCCTTTTAGTTTAAGCACCTGGGCTTCAGACCAGTTTTACATTAAGAAGGTTTGTGGTCTGCACTGTATTGGCAGAACAGGTAGCTTACATCCTTCTAAGTTGGGAACTGCTGATTGAGGGCTCAGTGTCTGTTATTCTAAAAGTGTATTAATTCTGGTTTAAGCACTTGGGCTTGAGGCCAGTTATTTTACATTAAGAGGGTTCATGTTCTGCACTCTTGTGGGAGGAGAGGCTGGACTCTGTCCCTCTGAGCTGGGAATTTCTGGTTAAAGGCTTATAGTGCCTACATATTTGAACTGCTTCTTACTGAAATTGGTACACCTTGTTTGCTGTAGCATAGACTAGATCCAGGCCTGCTGAATCTAGCTTTGTTTGTATAACGTGAGCACTAATCCAGGCATTCTTTAAAGTATTCAGTTGTATTTATTACTGCTTGGTAGTAACTTGATTAAAGTGTAGCTATCATTTCTAAGTCTTTTGGATTAAGCACTTGGGCTTCAGACCAGTTGTTTTACATTAGGAAGGTTTGTGGCCTGCACTGTGGTGGCAGGACAGGTAGCTTACATCCTTCTAAGTAGGGAACTGCTGATTGAGGGCTCAGTGTCTGTTATTCTAAAAGTGTATTAGTTCTGGTTTAAGCACTTGGGCTTCAGGCCAGTTATTTTACATTAAGAAGGATCACGGTCTGCACTCTTGTGGGAGGAGAGGCTGGACTCTGCCCTTCTGAGCTGGGAATTTCTGGTTAAAGGCTTATAGTGCCTGCATATTCTAACTGTTTCTTACTGAAATTGGTACACCTTGTTTGCTGTAGCATAGACTAGATCCAGGCCTGCTGAATCTAGCTTTGTTTGTATGCTTGTTGTTTGTTTATTTCCCTGAAACGCTAATTCTACCTAAAACGCGGCCTTTTAGCACTTCTGTGGATCCCTAGTGATATCTGCATCGCTTACTGTACTTATTTCCTTGTTTCACTTGAAAGAAAGTTACTGTTTGTCGTTTTTGCATTTAAGTTACCTGTAGCACATTGCATTTAAGTTACCTGGCACTTGCTCACTAAAGCAATTATATAAGTCAGCTCTAAAAAATTAAAAGCACTACACCCTCACAAACTCCCCTTGAATACCTTGTTCCCCATTGGCCCTTTTTTTTAATTATAAAGGAATTCCCAATACTATTCTAGCATGTCCAAAGGTCAGTTGTCAATCTCCTCTCCGGTCCAGCTGGTGAATCTGGGAATCTTGAGGCAATGTTACAACTGCCTCATGTACACAGACAACCCTCTCCAATCCTCATGTGAGAGATGCAACCATATAGCCAAACTGGAGGCTAAGCTCTCTCAACTCAGTACTGGCGTAACCAGTCAGGAGGAGAAGGAAACCACATTCACTACAATTCCAGTCTCACGTAGACCTACCTCGACAACAAACCAAACACATAAACACACAAAAACATACTCGGAGGCTCTAAATAAAAATCTGCCTAAGCAGCAGAGACCTCCAAAGCAGACACCCAAGCAACCGCTACCCCAAAACAAAACACATGCAACACATAGCTGACAAAGCCAGTGTGCCGAACAGTCACAGCCCTTAAGGCTAAACAATATACCTGATACACTTGTAATAGGTGACTCTATCGTCAGGCACACTGACGTCCGGCTCACCAGGCTGAACAAGGAGAAGGTCACGGTGAGCTGCCTGTCGGGCTAGGATCCACCACATAACACAAGCACTCAGGTCACTCCAAGGCAAGTACAAATATGACTCAGTCATTGTCCATGCTGGTGTGAACGACCTGAGACGTACCTCCTGGACTACATGAAAAGAGACATAGAGGAGCTCTCTGAGCATGTAGCCCAGGCCGGTATGACCCTGACCTTGAGTAGCATCTTACCCTCACCAAGAATGATGCCACAATATGAAGACAAGATGATCAATTTCAACAATTGGCTTAAGTATTGGTGTCATTCAAAGGGGATCCAATGCCTGTCAGCCTGGGATGACATGCTCGACAAGCCACGATGCTTCGCTAGGGACGGCTTGCACCTGTCACCCCTGGGCTTTCGGATATTGGCAAAGGCTCTTGCTACCCCCATAGTGCCTTTTTTAGGCAAGGCTCAAAAGACAAACCCACCTCCATAGGTATCACAAGGGATAAGAAACTAAGAGTAATGCTACTCAACGCCAGAAGTCTAAACCTCAAGATGCATGCACTCAAAACTCTCCTTAGCATGGAGAACATCGATATCTGTGCAGTAACAGAAACCTGGTTCAAGGCCCCCGAGAGCACCTCAGCACTACCAGGTTATACCTCATACCATGCTTTTCGGCCCCAAAACTTGGACCGAACCACAAAAGGAGGGGGAGTATCAATATTCGTCAAAGATACCCACACCTCCAGGTTGGTGGCACAGCCGAAGCATCAGAGACTATCCATGTGCAACTAACAGTGGGTAAAACTGCCTTCCAGTTTATAGCCTGCTACAGACCACCCTCCCAAACACAGGAACCCCACTCGGCCTTCCTGAGAATACTGGAAAATGTGAAGGTCTCTCCAAACACCATTATATTGGGCGACTTCAACTACCCAAACATAGACTGGGAGCATTACTCTAGCTCCAACACCCTAGCCCAAAGGTTCCTAGAATTTATAAACTCAAATGCTATGGAACAACTTGTTACCACTCCTACAAGAGGGGAAAACATACTGGACCTGATCATCACCAACATGGGGACTCTATGCTCCAGACCAGAAGTGTATCCCTCACTGGTAAGATCAGACCATAAACTAATCTCACTGGATATTCACATCCCGACCCCACCCCCTGCACAGAAAACCACAGTGAAAAACTTTTCTAAAGCAAATTTCACATGCCTCAAAACCGAGGTGGAATCCTTCAAAGCCCCCGGGCCTGTGGAAAATACGGCCCAGAAAGCAGAATCCTTTATAAACGCATTCTATGAACACCTTCAGGAATGCATGGATCATGCAATCCCAAATCAAACCAAGACCCAATCCTCCAAAGGCAGATGTCCTGTCTGGTGGACCCCAGCCATAAACAAACTATACAATAGAAGGAGGAAGCTACTACATGATAGAGCAAAATCCCAAAAAGGGAAGGCATCTCTGATCAGTATTAGCAAAAAACTACAGGCACTCATAAAATTGTCTAAGGCCAGCTTCGAGAGAAAAATTGCACAGGACACTAAGGATAATCACAAGGCTTTCTTTAGTTATGTTAGGAACCTGGGTGGGAATTCCCAGATATGCTCAGAATTAGTCCAAAATGACAAAAAATACACCGAGCCCACAGACATTGCCAACATCCTAGCTGACAGGTTCAGTGCAAACTTGTGCTCCCCTCCCCACCAAAAAGGCAAATATCTATCCCAACAGAGTGCTGCCGATGTGACATCTCAGATGCGCAGGTAAGAGCCGCCCTCTCCAAAGCAAAAAACACAGCATCAATGGGACCAGATGGTGTCCCGGGCTGCGTCCTACATGAACTCCAAGAAGAGCTAAACCCAAACATAAAACTACTGTTCAATCTCAGCCTTGGGAGAAGCTTATATAAATATTCTGCCCTTTCTGATGATAAGATCTTGCTTACCTTGGAACTTATGGAAGTGATATTAGATAATAATTATATCAGCTTCCAGGGGGAATACTACCAACAAAGGAGCGGTGTTGCTATGGGGGCAGCATGTGCCCCCGTATATGCCAATTTGGTTCTGTTAGAATGGGAAAATAGATTCATATTTCCCAGTCATTTCCACAAACACATAAGACTTTACCTAAGGTTTCTTGACGATATCTTTATTTTGTGGGACAGTCCTCATGACATTATGGAGCAATTTATGGATTACATAAATGCGAGTACCTCTTTCCTAAGTTTCACACACACATGGAAAACAGACAGCATTAATTATTTAGACACTACCATCATAAAAACATGTAATGGCTTTAAATCTAAAATATATCGTAAGGACACTTGGTGTAATAGTTACTTACACTACAATAGTCACCACCCCGAGATGCAAAAGAAAAGAATTGTAAAAGGCCAAGCTGTTAGAATAGCTAGAATGACCTCTGATTTCAACGACCTACTTAAAGAGTTTCTCTTTCTTGGCAAAAACTTCCTAGAAAGGGGGTACCCTACGGCTGTGGTCATAGAAATACTAGACAAAGTTTATAGAGGTTGGGGTAATAAATATGTGGCACTTCTGGGCAAAACTTTTAATAATGTCAATACAAAGAAAGAAAAGGAAGGTAAAAATTTCTATGGGGCCATGCTTTTAGAATACAATATGTTTTCTGAATCATTCACTAATATTATTAGAAAGAACTGGAATACTTTGAAAATTAATAAGGAAATCTATGAAACTGTGGGGAACACCCCTTTGTTCACCTATAGAACTGGAAAAAACTTTAAAAGAATGTTTGAGGAAGGAGAGAAAAGAAAAGTATTTTAAAGGCCACTACTCCTTGTGGTAACTGTAATTATTGTAACCTGATTTTGAGAGATACATGGATTAGGTTACACAATGATTTGAATAGTGTGGTAAGGTTTAGTAAGGGCAACTGCAAAACTAGGATGGTTGTATATATGGCCAAATGTGGGGGCTGTCATGCATTTTACATAGGAAAAACTGATAGGGCACTAAAAGATAGGATGTATGAACATCAATATGACATAAGAACAGGGAAAGAGACGAGTGCCCTATACAAACATTCATTGGTGTGCCCAGCATATAATGGTTTCAAATTTGTCATTGTTGATTCCATTTTGGACAACAATGGGAAGGGGGATGACACAAAAAACATTTTGCTGGGTAAAGAATTGAAATGGCAGTTGAGATTAAAATCATCTATTCCACCTGGACTAAATGAGTATGTGACCATTAAACCTATTTTAGTATCTAAAGCAGAAACCATCTAGTATTATTTGGCTTTAGACCTCCATTTCTCAATATTTTTTGCAACATATAGAATAGATATATACCCCAGGGTACAATTAGCATTATACGTTGGATTATTTTCCCCTTGCAATAGGATGATTTTTATGGTGTTATGAAATGTTGCATAATATGTGTTTTAAATACATGGATTTTAGCTTAAATGGTTTTCTTTAATGCACATTATTTGTTTTAGTAAATATGAGGTATGTTTTCACCTCACATCATGTATAGTACATATATATATATATTTTAGCATTAAGTGTTCATTTGGTTCTAACATTTCATTTTAAAACTTTTTTCAATACATGGGAATGTAGTAAATATTTGGAAAATGAAGTATACAAAAAAAGCCCCTTTTAAATGTTAATTAATTTTCTCAAAATGTTAATTGATTAATTTGAGGGCAGTAATATAAAATGGAAGGGTAGCAGAAGTAATTTGTTTCTTATCTGAAGAAGTCTAGCTTGTAGACGAAAGTGCTCATTTTGTATTGTGGACTTTCTATAAAGACTGTTTTTACCTCATTTTGGTGGACTGGATTTCTTTATCTTACTTTGTACTTGGTTCTACAATTACGTGGAGTTTATTTAGTTTTTTTGGCTGACATCCAGTCGTTTGCCTTTTGAGGTTGTGTGGACTGTTTATTGCTACCCATTATGGAAAATTTATCATCGGATTCCACCACCTTGCTTAATGGTGACAATTTCGGTTCTGACAGGGTGGTCAGAACGGAGCAAGAAGTCATTAAAGTTCGGGAGGAAGTGGCTTCATTGAAAGGTGATCTTACTAGGCTGATATAGCTTTTGAGCCAAAATCCACCAGGAGGTGGCACTGTGGTTAAAGATTACACATCCTTGGCACTTCGGAGACCTCCAGCAGCGATGATGACGTCATCCCCACGCTCGGAAGAACTGTGCGCGAGTAATGGTGGACTGTTGGCGTGTGCAGGCGCTGCAAAAGAAAGTTTTCAAAGACAAGGTATATTATCCACAGGTTCGTGCAACTGCTGTGGCTCTCGGACTACTCCTGATCAAAATGGGCAAGGTGGTGGTACAATCATTAGTGAAAAACAAGGTACTGTTTTATTTACTCGCAATTCTGGCTCAGGAAATCATTGTGCTGCTAATGTTAATGGTTCTCAACGCATTGAAGGCAACGATAAGCGGAAGGGAACAGGCATGGTACCTTCTATGTGCTTTAATGATGTTATGGACAAAAAATTTGACTTTAATAGTAATACTTATGGTATGGTTGGTGTCTTAAATGATAACTGCAGAGGAGAAGTTTACAGAGTAATGCCACCATTAAAGGAGATGATTTTTTTATTGGAAAAAAAACTGTTCAAACTGAAATGTTTACAAATTGATAATGGCTACTTAAAATGTTGTTTTAACAATAGGATTGTACCGCAGGGACTTAGGTTAAGTAAATACCCTTTTGGTATAAACTACATGGAAGCTATTATTGATGATTTTCATGAATTTTTTGATGAATGTGGTATGGGTTTAGTGTCTAGGTTGATTAAGTGTAACAAAGTGGTTTTGGTTACATTAACTAATGAAGTGAACAAATTAAATAGTGATATTGTTAGCGACCTGTTGTTTCCAGAGTTTGAGCAGCTATACCACAGGTTGTTAACTAAAATTGACAAAAGGGCTTCTAATATATACTTTAGGAAACAAAAAAAGTATGTAAGGGACAAACAACAGTATGAGATGGGTAAGATGTACCCTGGGCCATACAATAATTACAAAAAAGTGGGCAGTAAGGTATACTCTGCTTTTAAGAATAGGGACACACGAGGGGATCAACACCTAGAAAATAGGGTATTGGTGAATGAAGACGAAACAGGGGGAGGCATTGACACCCGTAGACCTTTGGATGAGTTAGACTCTTTTTTGGAGGAGAGTGAACATTTTTTAGAACCCAGAAGGTCGGAGTGTTTAGCAAACAAAACGAGATATCCCTCGGATCCAGGTCAAAGACAAGACACTTATGGGACGAATTATGGGTGGAAAAAAGTAACGAGGAAGGGGAAATAACACCAATAAAAGATACGGAAGATATTGTTATGGAGTATAAGGGTTTCAAGATATTTAATTATACTCCAATTATTTTGACGAAGGAACATTTTTCACTTTTTTCGAAAGGCTTTAAATTTGTGAAATCTAACTACGGGGATGTAGCTAATTTGCTCATTGATTTAAAGTTATATCTTAGGAAATTGAATTTGAAAATTATGTTTAACCATAAAAATAATGATTATAGTAATAGTGGCGAAGACACTAATAGAGATATTAAAAAATGCAGAAAAGATGACTATAACAACACACCTGCAGAACTAGTGAGGAGTAGTGCATAACCCACCCCTACACCCGGTATTGCTAACGTTTGAAAAAATTGTAACAGAAGAGATTTATGAAGAACATGTCACGGATATATGGAAGGCACAACATTCTAATTTGGCTGAGGATGAAACATGTTTATTGGAAGAATTAGTAAAGCATGGTAACTGCCGCATTATGAAGCCTGATAAAGGGGGTGGGGTGGTTCTGTTTGGGATGGAGGAATACAAGAATGCTATTATGGATATATTGTTGGATACTACTACATATTCAACAGTATCAAAAAAACAGATCAATATTGCATATAGGAGAATTTATTCCCTATTGGAGGAATATTTGATGGACAACAGGATTAATAGTAAATTACATAGTTTTTTAAGACAGAACTATCCTTCTATACCTTGCTTTTTTGGTGTGCCTAAAGTTCACAAATCCATTAGAGAACCTCCCTTTAGACCTATAGTGTCAGCAAAAAATTCTAAGACTCACCCATTAGCAAAACTAGTCGACAATTACACTAAGGAAATAGTGGAAAAAACACCTCATCTCATTAAAGATTCATGGGAATTTCTCAGCAAACTTACCAAAGATATATGGACTGAGAGCTGCAGCTTCTTGACAATAGACATTAAAGATTTATTTACAAGTATTCCTCGATTGGAAGGGCATGAATATTTTGGGAGAAGCTTATATAAATATTCTGCCCTTTCTGATGATAAGATCTTGCTTACCTTGGAACTTATGGAAGTGATATTAGATAATAATTATATCAGCTTCCAGGGGGAATACTACCAACAAAGGAGCGGTGTTGCTATGGGGCAGCATGTGCCCCCGTATATGCCAATTTGGTTCTGTTAGAATGGGAAAATAGATTCATATTTCCCAGTCATTTCCACAAACACATAAGACTTTACCTAAGGTTTCTTGACGATATCTTTATTTTGTGGGACAGTCCTCATGACATTATGGAGCAATTTATGGATTACATAAATGCGAGTACCTCTTTCCTAAGTTTCACACACACATGGAAAACAGACAGCATTAATTATTTAGACACTACCATCATAAAAACATCTAATGGCTTTAAATCTAAAATATATCGTAAGGACACCTGGTGTAATAGTTACTTACACTACAATAGTCACCACCCCGAGATGCAAAAGAAAAGCATTGTAAAAGGCCAAGCTGTTAGAATAGCTAGAATGGCCTCTGATTTCAACGACCTACTTAAAGAGTTTCTCTTTCTTGGCAAAAACTTCCTAGAAAGGGGGTACCCTATGGCTATGGTCATAGAAATACTAGACGAAGTTTATAGAGGTTGGGGTAATAAATATGTGGCACTTCTGGGCAAAACTTTTAATAATGTCAATACAAAAAAAGAAAAGGAAGGTAAAAATTTCTATGGGGCTTCTTTTAGAATACAATATGTTTTCTGAATCATTCACTAATATTATTAGAAAGAACTGGAATACTTTGAAAATTAATAAGGAAATCTATGAAACTGTGGGGAACACCCCTTTGTTCACCTATAGAACTGGAAAAACTTTAAAGAATGTTTGAGGAAGGAGAGAAAAAGAAAGGTATTTTAAAGGCCACTACTCCTTGTGGTAACTGTAATTATTGTAACCTGATTTTGAGAGATACATGGATTAGGTTACACAATGATTTGAATAGTGTGGTAAGGTTTAGTAAGGGCAACTGCAAAACTAGGATGGTTGTATATATGGCCAAATGTGGGGGCTGTCATGCATTTTACATAGGAAAAACTGATAGGGCACTAAAAGATAGGATGTATGAACATCAATATGACATAAGAACAGGGAAAGAGACGAGTGCCCTATACAAACATTCATTGGTGTGCCCAGCATATAATGGTTTCAAATTTGGCATTATTGATTCCATTTTGGACAACAATGGGAAGGGGGATGACACAAAAAACATTTTGCTGGGTAAAGAATTGAAATGGCAGTTGAGATTAAAATCATCTATTCCACCTGGACTAAATGAGTATGTGACCATTAAACCTATTTTAGTATCTAAAGCAGAAACCATCTAGTATATTTGGCTTTAGACCTCCATTTCTCAATATTTTTTGCAACATATAGAATAGATATATACCCCAGGGTACAATTAGCATTATCTGGATTATTTTCCCCTTGCAATAGGATGATTTTTATGGTGTTATGAAATGTTGCATAATATGTGTTTTTTAAATACATGGATTTTAGCTTAAATGGTTTTCTTTAATGCACATTATTTGTTTTAGTAAATATGAGGGATGTTTTCACCTCACATCATGTATAGTACATATATATATATATATTTTAGCATTAAGTGTTCATTTGGTTCTAACATTTCATTTTAAAACTTTTTTCAATACATGGGAATGTAGTAAATATTTGGAAAATGAAGTATACAAAAAAAGCCCCTTTTAAATGTTAATTAATTTTCTCAAAATGTTAATTGATTAATTTGAGGGCAGTAATATAAAATGGAAGGGTAGCAGAAGTAATTTGTTTCTTATCTGAAGAAGTCTAGCTTGTAGACGAAAGCGCTCATTTTGTATTGTGGACTTTCTATAAAGACTGTTTTTACCTCATTTTGGTGGACTGGATTTCTTTATCTTACTTTGTACTTGGATATTATAATGTGCTGGATCTATTATCTATTAGAAAAGAAAACAAAATGGAAGCAATGGATAAAATAAATAAATAAATAAATAAATAAATAAATAAAACCCTAGAAAAAACATGCATTTCTACAGCAGATAAAGATCTGTTGGGTGATATAACTCATAATTGATGATGAATCGATTGAAGACAGACATGCTGTGTAATTTCTATTAAAATGCTATCTGTTCAAGTAAAGATAGTCTTTCTTGACCAAGGCATATGCAGTTAGGAATTTAATTTTCCTGACCACGACCAAACCCCCATAGAGATAATAATAAATTAACTGGGCGTACAACAGGCTCACATCTTACCACAATGGTTATATATAGTCTACCATACCAACCAGTGAAAAAAGGTGCTTTTGTGTATTTAATGTAGTTTGAGGGATGGCTATTTTTTTAATTGTTTTGGTCCCCTTGACCTTACCTCACTGACCTGGCCCACAGTGTCCCATGGTTACTACCAGCCATCCTTCTTTTTCCC
>NW_025051921.1:0-13542 GCF_019279795.1 Protopterus annectens | reverse complement strand
TTCCAAACTTCTAGAAGACCAATACAAGTGAAGTTAAAGTAGGGCGGGTGGAAAAAATAGAAATAAACTACCACTATTATTTTACAGAAAAAGGGCCAAGGAATACCAACAAAGGTATTTAAAGAATTACCAGTAAGTCGTAAGTGAAGAGTACAGATAATGGTAAAGAAAGGCTACCAACAGTAAGAAAAGTATAATAATCAGCACTACTAGGTAAAGGGAAGAAGAAAACTTTTGCTTATAGGAAGAAGGTATAAAGTATAAGTAACTTATCTCCTCAAACTCGCGTCCGAGAGCTGCAGCGACCACGTCAGTACACAATGGCAGCAAATCAGACATGGGAAATGAGGGGGACTGTTGTATTATGGCTAAGGCAGCAGCTCTAGAGCTTGCAGTATGCACAAACTGTGAAACAGTGGCAGAGTCAGATTGGATCTGGACCCAGATATTAAATGAATGAAACCTGACAGCAGCTTGATTATTTACTGTACACCAGACAGATCAGAAGCAAATTTATCTCAGCAATCAGGGAATGTCAAGCGGCAGGTGTGAGATTCAAGTTGTTGTATCTACCTGTATTCACAATATGTTTTTTAATAGATAAAGTCTCCCAGCTAGGCATCAACTCCTATGTTAACAGATGTGAGATGTGTAGCTAACTGACTCACTGAAAGTACCCACTCAGTCAAAATAGGGGAAGTTACCTTTAGTAGTACACCCATAACGAGATCTGTACACCAAGGATCAGTCTTGGGACCTCTACTGTTTGGGATATACTTTTCTGAGGTGCAAGCCACAACCAGTGGTCTATGGCTGACCAAGTCTGCAGATAACGGCAAGTTGGACACTGTCTTAAATTCCTCTAGTGATGTAAACATCCTCCAAGAGGGCCTTACCAAACTAATGACTGGTGCCAGAAGCATGGCCTCAAAATGAATGCCAAGAAATGCATCTTTATCCTCTTTGGGGAAAATGGCATCCCCACCAATTATCACTAATACGAACGTACTAATAAAGCATCAGTCGTGGGGGACTTGGGCACCCAGGTTGATGGCAACCTGACTTTTGACCAAAACGTTGCCTCAGTTAAACAGCAGACTTTCTACATATCCCGCCCCATAAGTAAGGGTATTTCATCAAAGAACAAGGACGTCATAACCTCCTTGTACTCCTCCCTTATCAGACCCATTATATAGTACAATGCCCCTCTTTGGCATGTACCTTGCCAAGCACATGCAGCAGCTGGAGAGACCACACAGGTCCCTGATCAGGAAAATCCAGGGTCTCCAACACCTATCCTGTACAGATAGACTAAAAGTCCTGTCCCTCTACTCAGTCTCGTACAGACAGCTCAGAGGTGACCTGTGTCTGGCATACAAGGCCACCTCAGACCCAGCCTTGATGGAGTTGCTGCATATCCATAAGTCAAACTCCACTCACGCAACCTGCACAAAAGGCTTCAACCTGGTCTGTGACATTAAGAGAACTTGTTGGTGGGATAGATTTGTGCCCCAAAGACTCCCCCAACTGTGGAACAGACTCCCTTCTCCATGTCACGGAGAGTACCTCTCTAGCCCTCTAAGATGAACCTAAACAACTGGATGGGAAACGGAAAAAACACCCATGTGATCCCATCGCTGTCCCTGCTGGACAGGGGAAACAGGTGCTGACTTTGTGGGAACATGGGCAAAATTCTTGGCTAGGCTTATAAGGACCTCCGGGCCAATAGCCTAGTATCATCCTAGGAACCTATGGAGGATCGGTCATTTTTGTTGCAGAACAGGCTAATAAGAAATACAAAAGTTTGTCCAATAAAACGTGAGCCAGAAAACACAAGTGGGACTCTGCATCTCATTCTTTTGACAGTAAAGCTCAGACTGCCAGTGAACTATTTTCAAATGTTTCAAAGGAAAATGTTTGTGAGACAGTAAAAAGCAGAGGAGGTGACTAGAAGAATCAGGAGTACCTTGGACTTTAATCAGTCTGGAGTTGGGAGATGGAGAAGAACAGGAAGCCCAGCAATACCGAAGTTAGAGAATAAATGTGAGATTATAAAAAAAAAAAATCATGAATCACAATGAGCTCGGCAACGAGCACTAAACTACACGAATAAAGAATAAAAAAATCACCTCCACAGTGTGTAGACTGGAGACTCAGTAAGCTTTATTAGTAAAAATACATCAAACTTAGCACTTTCGCCCAAATTATTCCACAGGCATCAAAGTTAAACATGAAAACACACACAGATTATAAAAAAAAAAAAATCACACTGATTAAAAAACATCAATCACATTTGTGCAATGGGCAGCTGTGGTGGTGCAGCGGTTAGCATTGCCACCTCACAGCAAGAGGTTCTCTAGTTCGATCCTTGGCTGGGGTGCCTTCTGTGCGTAGTCTGCATGCCCTCCCTGTGGTCGTGTGGGTTTCCTCCGGGTGCTCCGGTTTCCTCCCACATCCCAAAGACAAGCTCTAGGTGGATTGGACACTCCAAATTGGCCCTAGGTGTGGGTGCATGCGTACCTTCTGTGGAAGGTTGGGCAACGGGCTGGCAACTAGACACCGTAAAACTCTACTGCCAATCATGACCGGACGGGTGATCCACTCTGGCGATCCCTAACTGGGAAAAGCTGAAAGAAGAAGAATCACATTTGTGCAATACAGCTTTACAAAAAAAAAAGTGGAAATATTGGACTTTTGTTGAGTTTGCTAAACTTGTGGGGGACTGAAAAACTTATACCCTACTTCATGTCATTAGTGTTTGTAAGGACACTGAAAAGACAGAGGGAGGAAGAAAGTAACTAAGTAGAACAATTTCCGTTAATAGTATTTGTATAAAACATTTCAAGATCTAAATAAGTGCATATTACATAATAAAGCATTTTCAGTTATTCTTGTGATACAAATACTGAAGTAAACAAGTGCTTTTTTTTTCTTTTTAGTTTCAAGAAGTTTTGGTATTACAATGTAAAAAAAGGAAATGCTGGATAAAAGCATAGTTTAAGTTAATGTGCCGTAATCTTGGTTTACGGAGGTGGGGGAAGGGATGTAAAAATAAGTGTACATATTACATGTAGAGTTGATGTGTTTTCACTTACTTTTGCATAGGTAAATGTCTGGATTAAGGCTCTCAGATTCAACTAAATATTTTTCTGTAAGCAGGTAAATAACAGAGCACTGAAAATAATGAAAGGTTTCCCTTTAGCAAATAAATGTTCAGTGTGAGTTGAAAACTTTGCAGCCAAGGTCTGCTGTACATTTTGTTATGCTAACATGAAGACAAGCTCACTAAAGGGCTACGCAATAAAAGCCAGAGCAGTTTTTTTAATACTAAAAGGCAACGTTTTCTGAAAGCATAGACACTTTTTCACATCTGAAAAGTTAAAACAGACAAGGCAAAAGAGCACAGGCTGTAAAATATGCCTTAGCGTGGATAAGCTTAATTTTGTGTTGGATAATGCCTGTGTGCAGTTGTCAATTTGGGACAGCTGTTCCTATCAGAAGGGTTAAACTTCATTTTTGAAGATGTACATAGTTGTGTGCGTTTGCTTTACGTTAACAGGTTATGGGGGCATTTTGTTGTGTTTTTTTGTTGAGGGTTTTCATTAAAACAAAGTTTGGAAGTGTGACCAAAGGTTCAAATGGAGATGACAAGCAACAACTGTATAAAAGATCAACCTGCCAAACATTAGTGCATGCATGCAGCACAAAAGATGGAAAACATTTTAAAAAGCTGTCATATACAATAAGCAGGAATATTAACTTCTTACAGTAATGGTTACACTACCCATATTTTGGAATGTTAACAGTCTCACAGATATAGACAAAACAAGAGTATTGAGTTATATTAAGAAATGCAAAGTGCAAATAGCGATGCTAGAGACGACACATTTGGAAAGAAATGAGCATGTGAATTTGATAAAAGAAGGATTTCAGGAGAGATGTTCAGCAGAGTATCAGGGACAACAGAAAAGGAAAGTACCTATATTAATTGCTAGAGGAGCTCCAACAGTGACAGAAGAGGGGAAAAAAAAATTACAGATTTGTGGTATTAAGGTGCTACTAGGAAGGGAGGAGGAGGATTACACTGGCATGTATTTATAATCCAACTAAAACTATTATGGAGCTTTCAGCAGGCAATATTACTTATAAGTGTGGACTGGACTTTGATTTGCATTAATGAATTTGTATCTGTGGGATCCAGATGGGAAAATATAACAAAAGGGGTAGATTTCTGAAGAAATTTATGAAAACAGTTGGTATGGTAGACATGAATTCAGTCGTAGGAACTCAGAATTTACATACTATTCCCTATGGTACAATAACTAGGCTAGATTAGACAAATATTTCACAGGAACATAAGCATTTAATTAAAAGGTTTGTCATGCATCTAATAACCATTTCAGATCATGCATGAAAAACAACTATGATAAAAATGCAGAGTAATGAAGTGAAAATGAGCCACTGGAGCTATCCCACCTACCGGTTAAGAGAGAAGAATTTAAGGAATGGGTAGTGGAAATTATCTGATAGTTACTAGGGAAGATAAAAGTTTCTTCATAATTTACTGCTAGTGAGCGAGATAAAATGAAAGCGGAGTTTAAAAATACAGCAGAAATAAAAGAAAAAGATATGCTTAAGCAGTAACAGGATTTACAGGGGCTGACAAAGGTAAAAGTATTGCAGAAAAGGAAATCTCACAGAAAAAGAGGCACAACTCCAAAGTGCTAAAGAGAAAAAGTAGCTGAATAATAATGCACGAGTTTAGAAAGGCTGATGTTAAGCAATGATTTTTGATAACTCCAGGACACACAAACTTTTAATATTAAGACTTGGGCAACAGGAAGTAGAAATGGTTTTATTAAGACTTGGGCAACAGGAAGTAGAAAGGGTTTTTGCCAAACTTAGGGAGCCTGTAACAATAAAAATAACCATAGATCCTGCAGAGATATTAGGGATAGTTCAGAACTTTTATGAAAATATGTATAAAGCAGAAAGGGGACATCAAGAAAGAGTGTAAATGAAAATATTTACAGAAGACTTCAGTATGCCAATGTTAAAAGCAGATGAGTCAACAATTAACACTTTAAGACAGGAAATAAGAAAAATGGTGATGTACAATCATCTGGAGGAAATTCTCCAGGAATAGATAGTATTTCTATAGAAGTATGGAAATTAGGAGGGAAGAAAGCGATAAAGTTTTGTTTAACAGCATTTTAAAAGGAGGGGAAGTGCCAGAATCCTGAAAGCAAGCTGTAGTGGTTGCAATACCTAAAGACGGTAAAAGACCCAACAGGCCCAGCTTCATACAGGCCCATTTCAATTTTAAACCAAAATGTTTAGGTCTATAATAGCTAAAAGAAAGGGCAAAGGTGTTGCTAAATCTGATTGATCAATGTGGGTTTGTGGAAAGGAGGCAACATTTGACAACATTAATAGAACAATGAGCAGAGTGTAAGAAAATATAGCTGCTATTGCTGGGTTTTTACGCAGAGAAAACATTAGACAGAGTAAGGAGTGTTTTTATGAGTAAGGCAACGGAAGCATTTGCACTCCCTGAAACAATAAGGTTAATTAGGAGGATATATGAAGGACTGAAGGCAATAATTAACGTGGGAGGGTTCCTTTCTGAAAAGCTGTCTCTGAACAGGGGAACCAGGCAGAGGTGTTCTCTTTTCTCTATTTGGTTTATATTAAGAGCTATTGGCAAAGAAAAGAAGGGACTCAGAAATACAAAGATAGAATTGGTATGGTAATCAAGAAAAGTTGGCTTGGCTTTATAAACGATATGTTGTACCTGATAAACCAGAAAAGTACGCCTCATTGTTGTGGAACATCTTGAGACAGTTTCAAGTCTTTTTTGGGATATAAAATTAAAGAAGATAAAATAAATGCTATATCTGGAAGCTATCTACCCAGACATTAAATTGTACAGCAATACCCATATTTATGGGGACATGATAAAATTAAGTATTTAGGAGTATGGATAAAAATGGATTCTGGTATGGCAGCTAAGTACATGTGGGAAGTGACTGAACAATAAAAATGGAGGAACTGAAAGCTCTTCTTTATGGATATGGATAGCAAGATACAAGCATTGAAAATGTTTTTAGTCCCTATATATAGAGGTCTGACATTTTTATCAATCAGTGGAGAAGTTGTGGGCAATAATTAATAAAGAGTTGAAGTAATTTACATTGGTGGGGAAGAGGGCATTGGTCAAGTTGAATAAGTTTATTCTTCCAACATAGCAGGGTGATTAAGTATTACCGGATTTGAAGAGTTATTTTAGATTGACAGATAAGGTTTATACATATGACAGAAGCAGAAAGCTAAAATTCAGCGTGGAAACGGATAACAATGAAACAGGGGTAATTTAAGAAAAAAGGAGAGAGTGGGACTTCAGATGCAGATCCCCAAGGAGAATAGTAGCAGCCATACAGAATGGTATATTCATAAAGTAGGAGAAATTCTTCCCTATCTGGGATTGAGATCAGTGTATAGGAAAATGGAAAGGGATAGGGGATTCCCTAAGTGAAGGGCAGGCTCTAATAGAGTTTTTAATTTAATCTAGAATAGAAGCTGCTGTTAAAAATGGATAATTAGTAGAGCATATCAAATTTTGCATGATGACTATAAGAATCAAAGGAGAGAAAAGATTGGGATGAGACTGGATAAACAATTCACAAGGAAACAATGGGAGGACATATGTATGGCTCCCAGGTATTCAACAAAGTCTAGTAGACTTAGGATTTTTGCTTGGAAGTGTTTGCATAGGTATTTTTACACCCTAATCAGAAACCACAGAATTCTTCCTCAGGTAGATGGCACATGTCAGAGGTGTGATCGACAAAAAAAAGAGTTAAGTGGAAAGTACAGTTGTATACACTTGATGCTCAAGTATATTCTCTGTTGCAGTTCTGACTTTGGGGATTTCCTGCCGTGGAAGTCCTTGGACAACCCAACCACCAAAGAATATCTCCCCCTTCTCCTGAAGCTGGAGGACGGCCTGTCCAACGTCACTATTTTTGGGTATAGAGGGAGTTGGCTGGTGCCATGACTTCAGTACTTTCTTGCCTCCAACAAGCAGGAGGTCAGGGATCTTGGACCCTGGATTCCAGAATAAGTGTGAAAGAGGAAAGGGGGCCACGCTGACTAAGGTGAATGTGAGGGGGAAAGAATACTTCAACAGTGAATACACTCAAACATCTACATTTATGGCAAGCGTACACAAGTGTACTATTCTTTCACTGTTGCAGTCCTGACTTGTGATGATGATTTCCAAAGCTGAAAGGAGGGGGGATGGAAGTATTAAGGAGAGGCAAGGATGCCCTACAAAATGACAGTGGCAAACCCTGTTCTAGACTTGGAAAAGGTAGGAAGATGGCAATCCTTAGTTCATAGGTTCATAGGTTCATACTAGGCTATCTGCCCGAGGGCATTTACAAGCCTAGCCCATCGTTTTGTGGCTTACGCCACCCTTAGTATGTGAACTATACCCATTATTTGCTGTGTTCTGTCGAAAGCAGGTGACACTGAGGTAATCCTCTTGGGTTATATCTGCGATCTCCCATCCATTACCAAGATTTCTCTTAAACAAGGCCAGCGAGGTGCTCTGCCCTGATATGTACCGGGATTCTGTTCCACAGCATAGGAGTCTTTAAGATGAATCTATCCCTCCAGCACGCCCTATTAATAGCCGCAGGTCGAGTTTCTGTCCCCTCACCTTGTGGTTTGATGGATCTAGATTTTGAGTGAAGCATATTCCATCAAATCTGGGTTTGACATGGCCTTGTGCTGTTAGGCAAAGGTCACCTCTGAGCAATAACGACTGAGTTCTAGACTTGGAAAAGGTAGGAAGATGGCAATCCTTAGTTAAGGTATGCAAAGGACTGCACAGCTGCTTCCAAAATGTCCTTCAAGGCCACCTCTAAGAAAGGCAGCAGAGGTAGCAGTAGCCCTAGTGGAATCCGTCCTTACAGCATCGGTAGGCTTCTTACCATGATGGCTGTAACAAAAGGAAATATAGTGGGAGATCCATTTGGAAATTGTTTAGAAACTGGTTTCCCCTCAGAGCTACTGGCAAAAGCCATAAAAAGTTGGTCTGACTTCCTGACATTCTTGGTTCTATCCAAGTAGTAAAGCAGTTACCTATTCACATCCAAAGAATGACATATCCTTTCTCCCTTGTTTAGAGGGTTAGAAAAAAATGAAGGCAAGTGTATGGTCTGGTTTAAAAAAAAAAGTCTCCATCACCACCTTGGGCATAAAGTAAGGGGTGGTCCTAACAGACTCTCTGTCTGGATGGAGAATTATGAAAGGTTCTACACAAAAAAGCGTGAAGCTCTGACACCCTAGTAGGAATGTTGTCTTCCAGGTAAGAAATTTTATGTCAGTGGAAACCGCTGGTTCAAAGGGTGGAAGGGTGAGCTTCTTGAGAATGAAATTGAGGTTGGGGGGGCAGGAGATTTTTTTATGAGCCCTAATGTGGAAATCCCCTCTCAGGAATGGTTTCATGAGGGGATGTGAAAAGAGAAGGCTGGTAGGCAAACTATGGATTTTTATAGAGGAGTTGGAGACCTTCTTCAAAAAGGCTACATAAATATGACAGGATCAAAGGGATCTGAGCTTGATGAGGGTTTTGTCCCTTTTGTCTGCAGCAAATAATGAATCTTTTTCATTTGGCGGAGTAAGACTTCCTAGTGCAAAGTCTCTTCTTTATGAATGTCCAGGATCTGCTTGCCGAGGATCAACCTCTTCAATGAGATCAAGGCATCATCCAAGCTGTCAATTTGAGTGTGTGCAGGCTGGGGTGTATTATTGTGCCTCTGTTCTGTGTTAGCAGGTCCACTTTCTGTGACAGCAAACATGGATCCCTGTTGGTCAGACTGAAAAAGAGAGGGTACCAGTACTGCTTCAGCCAATCTAAAGCTATCAGAATTACCTTTGGCCGCTCTTCCCTTATTTTCAGCAATGTCTTAACAGTGGTAGTGGGGGAAGGCATAGAGGAATAGGCCTGTCCAAGGAAAGGAAAAGGCATTTGTCTTCCAAGCTGACTTCATTTTGTTCTTGGAAAAAAAATTTCCAAGAGCATTTTCTTTGCTGGCAAAAAGGTCTGTGGCACACCGCATTTTTCAGCTATACTGAGAAATACTTCATGATGCAGCTGCCACTCCACTAGCTGGTTTCTCCTGGTAGGTACTGTGCTATGAGGTGCAGCCCTGCGGAGTTTGCTGTTTCCCAAAGGTCCATGGCTGGGCAGCAAATGCCGTTTCCCCAAAGATCCATGGCTAGGCAGCAAAGGGGTACAAGTGCCGCCCCATGCTCGTTTATGTACCATATAACCATGGTATTGTCTGTCTTCACCAGGTGGACTCCAGGTTTCCATTTCTTTTTGAAGGCATTGAGATCTTTCTGGACTGCCATTAGTTCTTTTAGGTTGATGTGTTGGTTTTTAAACTTGGGAGTCCCATCTGCCTGGAGTTTGGAAGTTGTTGTTGTAGAGGGTTACCCAGGCTATTTCTGATGCACCTGTTAGAGTTTGGTCCTGAGTCATGAACCTGAAGGAAAGTTCCTGATTGAGGAAGCATGCTTAGACCCACCAAGCAACACTCTTTCCTGAGGCAAGGAAGCAGTTTTATTCTGAAGGTGAGAGACTGAGAATGCTGGCACCACACATTTTTGAGATACCACTGCTTTTTGTCATATGTAGTCTGGCCAGGGGAATCATGGGGATGCAAGAGGCCAAGTATCTCAGGGCCCTTAGTTACAATCTGGCTGTGAGCTATTTCGTGGCCAAGAACTTTTTGAAGTACAAAGTTAAGAAGGTGAACCTGTCTAAAGGGAGGAAAGCCTTCTGAAAAGACGAGTCCAGCAAAGCTCCAACAAACACAATCCTGTTTATCGGTATTGTTAGAGATTTTTGGGCATTAATGGTGAACCCCACTGAGGATTTTAAGTTTTGGGTATAAAACAGGTCTGCTTTGAGTTTTTCTAGGCCTGTTGCCTGAATAAGGCAATCTAAGAAAGGGTAATTCTGAATTCCCTTTGTCCTACAGAGTGTCACCACCAGGGCTAGGCATTTTGTGAAAATCCTGGGTGCAGTATACATAGCAAACAGCACAGCACAGAACTGATAATGCCTCATACCTGGTCTGAACCATAAGAACCTTCTGTGAAATTCTTCTATGAGGATGTGTAGGTATGGATCTTTTAGATCTAAGGTTACCATGAAGGCGCTGGGGGAAATCATGGGTAGTAGTTTTTGCAAAGTTAGCATTTTGAATTTTGGGACATGTAAGAATCAGTTGCGCCTTCACAGGCCTAGAATTGGCCTCCAGGTACCTTCTTTTCTGGTGACTTGGTAAAGTCTGCAGAAAAAAACTTTTCCTTGTAAAGGGTTTGGTACTGGTTCTCCAGAATCCTGAGTGCACATAAGCTCTATTTGGGTTAAGGCCTCTGCCTTTTGGTTTAGAGGAATGTCTGGGAAGCCTGAAAGAATTAAGGGTTGTTTAAACTTGAGTTTGTAACCTCTGAATGTTTAGAACCCACAGATTCCTGGTAACGAGATTCCAGTTATTGTGGAAAAGGGACAGCCCCCCCCCCCCAAGCCTGGGGGGAGAACGAGGAGGAAGGGTGGGCAAAGGGGAAGGGAGTGCCAAGTAAGCGTCACGACCGGTCCCTGGGGGTGGGATACCACGGGCCTACAGGGGTCTGTTTGCACTGTCTAGGTTACTGGTGCTGTCTTTGCCCTTTGACTAGACTTACACTGGGGGGCTGAAAAGGACCAATGGTTGGTAGGGTAACTGCAGATGAAATGAGGAGGTTAGACCTGAAGGAAGCCCTTGACAATCTGCATGGACTTGACCTTATCCTTGGTTTCGTTAAGGACAGCCTCAACTTAGCCTTAGGATTAAAATGAAAGTCTTTGCCCAAGAAGGCATCCAGGAGATTGAATTTAACATGTTTAGGAAGGGGTTGTTCCCTCAGCCAGGCATGTCTTCTAATGATGGATCCTGTGGCTTCTGCTGGAGGCTTCCAAGGCATCATAGTCTCAGTGCAGTAAGCACTTGGCCACCTGAGAGCAGAAGTTGTACGGATCCATTAATTCCTTTAAGGGGGATTTATTTTCAGTCTCTATCAGTTTTTGTTTCAGCTGGTCAAAAACAGTTTCTTGGTACTTCAAATGAAACTGGCAGTTGAAAGCCCTTGTGACAAGGGTAAAAAGAGATGTAACACTTTCTTTCCAAATCCATTTAAAGCACTGCTTTCCATGTCTGTTGGCAAAGGATTTTTGAAAGAGCTAGCTTTTGCTCCCTTTGGGCCTTGAATCACCACTTTAAGATCTGCCACAGGATTCTTAAAAACGTGTTCATGGGAATCATGTTTTCAAGAGGCAGGGGTAAGAGTATGGTTGTAATGAGGAATCCAGGAAAACACTGTCTGCCACCTCTAAGACTGGGGGAATGGCAAGGGGTTTATGCTCAGGGAGATTTAGAAATTCTCTAACTCTTGTTGACTGGGGGTAGTCCTGAGCTTCCCATCTGAAGTGCTCCCTTGGGGTCCGCAATGTTTCCCCAAAGGAAATATCCTCAGGGGAAGGGAAGGCTGAGGCAAGCTTCTTCTCAGAATCAGAATCCCCATAGGAATCAATAGTTGCACCCTCCTGAAAGGTGGATTCATCATGATCAAAATAATCCTCCAAGTCAAGAGAGTCAGAAAACTCCTGTGGTGGGTATCCCTCTTGTACCAGGGGATGCTTCAGGGGGAGGGAGGCTTCTGGATCTAAACCAAGGAAATCAAATCCTCAGCCAACCTCATTAGGTCTTGCTGGTAGGCCTGAGAGTGGCAAGCAGGTAGATTTAGGCTGAGGTAAGGTGGGTATAGCGTTTTTGAGAGAGGCCTTAGGCTTTGGCTTAAGGCCAGCCTTTGCACTAGTACCTGGACAAACAACCAACTCCTGCAAGCGGTAGGCCAAGGTGATCTCCTGACTATGCAAAGCACAGTCATCCGTTTAGAGTGGTTGGAAGTCACAGCCTACAAAAGTAGTTCCGGGCCAACTGATGAGCTAACTACTTTGGCTTGTAAGGAAGGAGAGGGATCCGGAAGCACAACAGACTCTGAACGGGTCACTAAAGGGGCCTGTGCCACAAACTCAGTTGTTGAAGGCTGCGAAGGAGCCTCACACCTCCTTTGACAATCATAAGCCAAGGAGGACTGACCAATGGCAAATGAGTGTCATCTGAGGCCCAAAATATGAAGCGCTTTTCCTTTTTCTGCCAAATGCGATCTACTTCAGCTTGACTGGCAGATGCATGGTATGCAAATTCAATGACAACTCACTGAAATGTTTAGCTAGAATCTCAGCCCTACGGTTTATAGTTCTCCTATTAAAGTGAGCACAAAACAGACAAGAGCGTCGTATTTAGGACCCAATCAAGTCATACAAAGGATAAAAGTCCCACTGTGGTATCTTGTTTGCCACAATGGAGACAGTTATTAAATTTCTATGACATGAGTCTAAAAGCAAATGAACAGTTCCCCAATGGGGTACTTGGCTTCAGACATCTTCCTTCTCTGGTATGGACTGACTGACACACTGACTAGCACACTGTTTTAGGCTTTGATGGCAAGAAAGAACCAAGGCCATGGTGCTGTGAGACTTACTTTATACCAAAACACAGTGATGTCGGAGAGGGCATTTACTGTCTTTAGGAGGAAAAGAAAATATTCTCTGGTAGTCAGGCCAGCCAAGGCCTTCCACAGCAGGAAATTCCATAAGTCAGGACTGCAACAGTGAGAATTATTGGGTGAGGAAATGGATATAACTAAGGAAATTATTTTTTTTTGAGGTGGGATGCAATATCTGAATTGCCAGGACATAGTAAGGCCTTGCTAAGTTTAATTCTGGTGGCTGCCAAAAAACAATTGCTAGAAAATGAAAATTTAAGTCTAAACCAACTATATTTAAGTACTCAATATCGTAGCACAGATAAAACAACTGAAGTGGCACCCTTCGAAAAGGGTAGAGCAAACTGCAAAGGAACAATGGTAATTCGGGGAACAATACTTGCAGAATAATGAGGAGGCATAAGACTTAAGGGAAGCCAGGAACTGAGCAATTTATATATGGTTGCATTGACAGTTATAGAAAAAAATGCGATGTATAATGTTTGCAACTAGAAATATGTTAATATGGATTGTTTTCTTTTATATATGTTTGCCTAGGTCACAAGTGATAATTCAATAAAGGTGTTTAAAAATACACTTCAGAGTGTGCTTGGTTACTTACGGAACAGAAGATATTAAATAACTCAGAGATGCTGTAGTGTCTGAAAATGGGAGGGTAGCAGTTAACTTTCTCACATTTAGAAAAGAAGGTGGCAGAAATTTTGACATATGAACAGCTCAGAAATCTGAAGGCTAAAGTAGAATATACCCTTCTTCCCAAATCTATGAAAAGCTTCCCAACTTTGTCAGAAAGGGGAGGACCATCATTCATAAAGTGTTTGGCAGCAAATGGTTTTGTCAAATAAATAGCTGCAA
>NW_025051920.1:0-11019 GCF_019279795.1 Protopterus annectens | reverse complement strand
GCAACTGGGTGAGCCTTTCCAGTAAAGGCCTGAAATGTTTTATTTTACCCTTTAAATAGAAGGTGTAGTTACTAGCTCCACCCTCTCATGTTCACAGATGATTAACCTTAACTGTCTTCTTTTAAGTTATGTGTGACTCCATAACTGACCTGTTCGAATTTCTGTCTGACTGACAAAAGACATACCTGTGGTGACTTTTCCTGTTTTAATATGCAATTAAAAGAAGACTACAAGAACAACACAATTTAAGGAAAACAAATAGCAGTATACAGAATCGAAAAAAGTAATAACGTAAAAAAGAATACAACAAATAAAAAGCAAACTAACCTTTCCATCACAACAAACTATAGCAGAGTCCAGGTAAGCCTCTTCAGTAAAGCTCTGAAATGTTTTATTTTAACGGTTAAATAGAAGGTGTTGTTCCAAGCTCCACCCCTCAGTTCACAAATGAATAACTTCAACTGACTTCATCTAACTTATGTGTGACTCCTTAATTGAGCTCTTCTAATTTCTGTCTGACTCATAAGAGACAGAATTGTGGTGTCTTTTCAAGTTTTAATATGCAGTTAAAAGCAGAATACAAGTAAAACACAGGGTAAAGAAAACAAATAACAGTATACAAAACAGAAAAAGGCAGAAAGTAATACAGAATGCAACAAATAATAAGCAAACTAACCTTTCCCTCACAGCAAATTGTAGCATAGTCTGGGTGAGGCTTTCCAGTAAAGGTCTGAAATGTTTTATTTTACCCTCTAAATAGACGGTGTAGTTCCTAGCTCCACCTTCTCAGTTCACAGATGATTAACCTAAACCGTCCTCTTTTAACTTATGTGTGACTCCATAATTGACTTGTTCTAATTTATGTCTGACTCACAATAGACATACCTGTGGTGACTTTTCAAATTTTATTATGTAGTTAAAAGCAGAATACAAGTACAACACAGTGTAAGGAAAACAAATCACAGTATACAGAAAAGAAAAAGGTAATAAAGTAAAAAAGAATACAACAAATAAAAAGCAAAGTAACCTTTCCCTCACAGCAAGCTGTAGCAGAGTCTGGTTGACCCTTTCCAGTAAAGGTCTGAAATGTTTTATTTTACCCTTTAAATAGAAGGTGTAGTTCCTAGCTCCACCCTCTCAGTTCACAGACGATTAACCTTAACTGTACTCTTTTAACTTATGTGTGACTCCATAATTGACCAGTTCTAATTTCTGTCTGACTCACAAAAGACATACCTGTGGTGACTTTTCAAGTTTTAATATGCAGTTAAACGCAGAATACAAGTAAAACACAATGTAAAGAAAACAAATCACAGTAAATAAAAAGCAAACTAAACTTTCTCTCACTGGAAACTGTACCAGAGTCTGGGTGAGCCTTTCCAGTAAAGCTCAGAAAATGTTTTATTTATGCCTTAAATAGGTAGTGTAGTTCCTAGCTCCACCGCCTCAGTTCACAGATGATTAACCTTAACTGACCTCTTCTAACTTATAACTGCTTAACTGACCTGTTCTAATTTCTGTCTGACTCACAAGAGGCAAACCTGTATTGTCTTTCAAGTTTTAGTATGCAGTTAAAAGTAGAATACAAGTAAAACAGAGTGTAAAGAAAACAAATTACGGTACACAAAATAGAAAAAGGTAATAAGGTAAAACAGAATACAACAAATAAATAGCAAACTAACCTTTCCCTCACAGGAAAATTTAGCAGAGTCTTGGTAAGCCATTCCAGTAAAGCTCTGAAATGTTTTATTTTACCCCATAAAGAGAAGGTGCAGTCCCGAGCTCCACCCCCACAGTTCACAGATAATTAACCTTAACTGCCCTCTTTCAACTGATGTGTGACTCCATAATTGACCTGTTCTAATTTCTGACTCACAGGAGACATACATCTGGTGTATTTTCAAGTTTTAATATGTAGTTAAAAGCAAAATACAAGTAAAACACAGTGTAAAGAAAACAAATCACAGTACACAAAATTAATAAAAGGTAATAAAGTAATACAGAATGCAACACATAAAAAGCAAACTAACCTTTCTTTCACAGCAAACTGTAGCAGAGTCTAGGTGTGCCTTTCCAGTAAAGGTCTGAAGTGTTTAATTTTACCCTTTAAATAGAAAGTGTAGTTCCTAGATCTACCCTCTCAGTTCACAGATGATTAACCTTAACTGTCCTCTTTTAACTTATGTGTGACTCCATAACTGACCTGTTCTAATTTCTGTGTGACTCACAAAAGACATACGTGTTGTGACTTTTCAAGTTTTAATATGCAGTTAAAAGCAGAATACAAGTACAACACAGTGTAAGGAAAACAAATCTCAGTATACAGAATAGAAAAAGGTAATAAAGTAAAAAATAATACAACAAAAAAAAGCAAACTAATCTTTCCCTCACAGCAAGCTGTAGCAGAGTCTGGGTGAGCCTTTCCAGTAAAGGCCTGAAATGTTTTATTTTACCCTTTAAATAGAAGGTGTAGTTCCTAGCTCCACCCTCTCATGTTCACAGATGATTAACCTTAACTGTCCTCTTTTAAGTTATGTGTGACTCCATAACTGACCTGTTCGAATTTCTGTCTGACTGACAAAAGACATACCTGTGGTGACTTTTCCAGTTTTAATATGCAGTTAAAAGACGACTACAAGTACAACACAATTTAAGGAAAACAAATAGCAGTATACAGAATCAAAAAACGTAATAACGTAAAAAACAATACAACAAATAAAAAACAAACTAACCTTTTCCTCACTGCAATCTGTACCAGAGTCTGCATGAGCCTTTTCAGTAAAGCTCTGACATGTTGCATTTACCCCTTAAATATGTAGTGTAGTTCCTTGCTCCACCCCCTGAGTTTACAGATGATTAACCTTAACTGACCTCTTCTAACTTATGACTGTTTAACTGACCTGTTCTAATTTCTGTCTGACTAACAAGGGACAGAGCTGTATTGTTTTTTTCATGTTTTAATATGCAGTTAATAGCAGAATACAAGTAAAACACAGTGTAAAGAAAACAAATCACAGTGTACAAAATAGAAAAAGGTAATAAGGCAAAACAGAATACAACAAATAAAAAGCAAGCTAACCTTTCCCTCACAGGAAACTGTAGCAGAGTCTTGGTGAGCCTTTCCAGTAAAGCTCTGAATTTTTTTTTTACCCCATAAATAGAAGGTGTAGTTTCGAGTTCCACCCCCACAGTTCACAGATGATTAACCTTAACTGCCCTCTTTTAACTTATGTGTGACATCATAATTGAACTGTTCAAATTTCAGACTCAAAAGACACATATCTGTGGTGTCTTTTCAAGTTTTAATATGCAGTTAAAGCAGAATACAAGTAAAACACATTGTTGTTGTTGTGTCTTTTGGCTTTTCCCGGTTATGGGTGTCACAGCAGAATTCCGGTCTGCTAATGATTGGCAGTAGATTTTTACATGCCAAGTTCCGGCCCTGACACACAACTTTCAATGAAGGTATGCCCATTCACGCATGTCTCCACACAGAAGATGCTCTAGCTGAGAATCGAACAGGACAACGTCTTACTGTGAGGAGACAATGCTACCGCAGCACCACCACTGCAGTTAAGTAAAATTTGTTTTCTTTACAATGTGTAAGTAAAACACATTGTAAAGAAAACAAATCACAGTATACAAAATTAGTAAAAGGTAATAAAGTAATACAGAATACAAAATATAAAAAGCAAACTAACCTTTCCATCACAGCAAACTATAGCAGAGTCCAGGTGAGCCTTTCCAGTAAAGCTATGAAATGTTTTATTTTAATGGTTAAATAGAAGGTGTTGTTCCAAGCTCCACCCCTCAGTTCACAAATGAATAACTTTAACTGACTTCATCTAACTTATGTATGACTCCTTAACTGAGCACTTCTAATTTCTGTCTGACTCATAAAATACAGAACTGTGGCGTCTTTTCAAGTTTTAATATGCAGTTAAAAGCAGAATCCAAGTAAAACACGGTGTAAAGAAAACAAATCACAGTATACAGAATAGAAAAAAGGTAATAAAGTAATATAGAATACAACAAATAAAAAGTAAACTAACCTTTCCTTCACAGCAAGCTGTAGCAGAGTCTGAGTGAGCCTTTCCAGTAAAGTTTTGAAATGTTTTATTTTACCCCTTTAATAGAAGGTGTAGTTCCTATCTCCACCCACTCTGTTCACAGATGATTAACCTTAACTTGACCTCTTCTGACTTACGACTGTTTAACTGACCTGTTCTAATTTCTGTCTGACTCACAAGAGACAGAGCTATAGTGTCTTATCAAGTTTTAATATGCAGTTAAAAGCAGAATACAAGTACAACACAGTGTAAGGAAAACAAATCACAGTATACAGAACAGAAAAAGGTAATAAAGTAAAAAAGAATACAGCAAATAAAAAGCAAACTAACCTTTCCCTCACAGCAAGCTGTAGCAGAGTCTGGGTGAGCCTTTTCAGTAAAGCTCTGAAGTGTTTTATTTTGCCGTTTAAATAGAAGGTGGAGTTCCTACCTCCATCCCTTCAGTTCACAGCTGATTAATGTTAACTGACCTCTTCTTACTTATGTGTAAATTCTTAATTGACCTGTTCTAATTTCTGTCTGACTCACAAGAGCAAGAGCTGTGGTGTCTTTTCAAGTTTTAATATGCAGTCAAAAGGAGAATACAAGTAAAACACAGTGTAAAGAAAACAAATCACAATATACACAATAGAAAAAGGTAATAAAGTAATACAGAATACACCAAATAAAAAGCAAACTAACCTTTCCCTCACAGCAAGCTGTAGCAGAGTCTGGGTGAGCCTTTTCAGTAAAGCTCTAGTTTTTATTTTACAATTTAAATAGAAGGTGGAGTTCCTACCTCAATCCCTTCAGTTCACAGATGATTAACCTTAACTGACCTCTTCTTACTTATGTGTAAATCCTTAACTGAACTGTTCTAATTTCTGTCTGACTCACAAGGTTTAAACTGTGAGCTTTGGTCAACTGAGACCTGCATGAGTGGGGTTAAGTAGATTTTTATCTGCACTTTTATCAAATAATATATGATTTAAAGTAATTTGTTTGTGTTGCATTGAGCAATATCTAGCTGGACGTTGTGACTGTTTTTTCTTATACAAGTGGTATTTTCAGTTAAGGCTTGTTAAAAAACCTGCATAGCCAGTGATAAGTGGGGGTAGTTTACCTCATTGTTATTCGGTTTCTGTCTTATACAAGTGGTACAGTGAATTGTTTTCTGTTAAAACTGTGAGCTTTGGCCAACTGAGACCTGCATGAGTGGAGTTAAGTAGATTTTTATCTGCACTTTCATCAAATAATACACGATTTAAAGTAATTTGTTTGAGTTGCATTGAGCAATATCTAGCTGGAAGTTGTGACTGTTTTTTCAGTAGGTCCCCACACACCCTCCCTGTTTTTGTCTTGGTGTTAATCTTGGTGGCTTTGAAACTGCCCGCCCCTCTTGTAAATTTTCACTTGGATACTCCTCCTGGGCCCATCTCATTTGCTCACTAAAAAAAAAAAATTGTATCTGCATTTACTGTATTTGTTTCTTCCTACTTTATTTTGTTTTTGCGTCATCTTAAAAGCACTCAGTTGTATTTATTACTGCTTGGTGTAACTCATTCTAAGACTTTTAGTTTAAGCACTTGGGCTTCAGACCAGTTGTTTTACATTAAGGTTTGTGGTCTGCACTGTAGTGGTAGGACAGGTAGCTTACATCCTTCTAAGTTGGGAACTGCTGATTGAGGGCTCAGTGTCTGTTATTCTAAAAGTGTATTAATTTTGGTTTAAGCACTTGGGCTTCAGGCCAGTTATTTTACATTAAGAGGGTTCATGGTCTGCACTCTTGTGGGAGGAAAGTCTTTGGATTAAGCACTTGGGCTTCAGACCAGTGTTTTACATATAGAAGGTTTCTGGCCTGCACTGTGGTGGCAGGACAGGTAGGTGTATTAATTCTGGTTTAAGCACTTGAGCTTCAGGCCAGTTATTTTACATTAAGAGGGTTTGTGATCTGCACTCTTGTGGGAGGAGAGGCTGGGCTCTGCCATTCTGAGCTGGGAATTTCTGGTTAAAGGCTTATAGTGCCTGCATATTTGAACTGCTTCTTACTGAAATTGGTACACCTTGTTTGCTGTAGCATAGACTAGATCCAGGCCTTCTGAATCTAGCTTTGTTTGTATAACTTGAGCACTAATCCAGGCATTCTTTAAAGTATTCAATTGTATTTATTACTGCTTGGTAGTAACTTGATTAAAGTGTAGCTATCATTCTAAGTCTTTTGGATTAAGCACTTGGGCTTCAGACCAGTTGTTTTACATTAGGAAGGTTTGTGGCCTGCACTGTGGTGGCAGGACAGGTAGCTTACATCCTTCTAAGTTGGAACTGCTGATTGAGGGCTCAGTGTCTGTTATTCTAAAAGTGTATTAGTTCTGGTTTAAGCACTTGGGCTTCAGGCCAGTTATTTTACATTAAGAAGGTTCGTGGTCTGCACTCTTGTGGAAGGAAAGGCTGGACTCTGCCCTTTTGAGCTTGGAATGTCTGGTTAAAGGCTTATAGTGCCTGCATATTTGAACTGTTTCTTACTGAAATTGGTACACCTTGTTTGCTGTAGCATAGACTAGATCCAGGACTGCTGAATCTAGCTTTGTTTGTATGCTTGTTGTTTGTTTGCTTGTTATTTCCCAGAAATGCTAATTCCACCTAAAATGCAGCTTTTCAGCGCTTCTGTGGATCCCTAGTGATATCTGCATTGCTTACTGTGCTTATTTCCTTGTTTCACTTGAATGAAAGTTACTGTTTGTCATTTTTGCATTTAAGTTACCTGAAGCACATTGCATT
Source organism: Protopterus annectens (assembly GCF_019279795.1). Classification (NCBI taxonomy): domain Eukaryota; kingdom Metazoa; phylum Chordata; order Ceratodontiformes; family Protopteridae; genus Protopterus; species Protopterus annectens. Next base: position 4,192 of record NW_025051920.1, on the reverse strand, counting down.
TAAGTTACCTGGCACTTGCTCACTAAAGCAATTATATAAGTCAGCACTAAAAAATTAAAAGCACTACACCCTCACAAACTCCCCTTGAGTACCTTGTTCGCCATTGGCCCTTTTTTTTCAATTATAAAGGAATTCCCAATACTATTCTAGCATGTCCAAAGGTCAGTTGTCAATCTCGTCTCCGGTCCAGCTGGTGAATCTGGGAATCTTGAGGCAATGTTACAAATGACTCATGTACACAGACAACCCTCTCCTCCTCCCAACAAATTCCAACACATGTGAGAGATGCAACCATATAGCCAAACTGGAGGCTAAGCTCTCTCAACTCAGTACTGGCGTAATCGGTCAGGAGGAAAAGGAAACCACAATCACTACAATTCCAGTCTCACATAGACCTACCACGACAGCAAACCAAGCACATAAACACACAAAAACATACTCGGAGACTCTGAATAAAAATCTGCCTAAGTAGCAGAGACCTCCAAAGCAGACACCCAAGCAACCTCTACCCCAAAACAAAACATGTGCAACACATATCTCACAAAGCCAGTGTGTCGAACAGTCACAACCCTTAAGGCTAAACAACACCTGATACACTTGTAATAGGTGACTATATCGTCAGACACACTGACGTCCCGCTCATCAGGCTGAACAAGGAGAAGGTCATGGTGAGCTGCCTGTCAGGTGCTAGGATCCGCCACATAACACAAGCAATCAGGTCACTCCAAGGTAAGTACAAATATGACTCATTCATTGTCCATGCTGGTGTGAATGACCTGAGACGTACCTCCCTGGACTACATGAAAAGAGACATAGAGGAGCTCTCTGAGCATGTAGCCCAGGCAGGTATGACCACGACCTTGAGTAGCATCTTACTCTCACCAAGAATGATGCCACAATATGAAGACAAGATGATCAATTTCAACACTTGGCTTAAGTATTGGTGTCATTCAAAGGGGATCCAATGCCTGTCAGCCTGGGATGACATGCTCGACAAGCCACGATGCTTTGCTAGGGACGGCTTGCACCTATCACCCCTGGGCTTTCGGATATTGGCAAAGGCTCTTGCTACCCCATAATGCCTTTTTTAGGCAAGGATCAAAAGACAAACCCACCTCCATAGGTATCACAAGGGATAAGAAATTAAGAGTAGTGCTACTCAATGCCAGAAGTCTAAACCTCAAGATGCATGCACTCAAAACTCTCCTTAGCATGGAGAACATCGATATCTGTGCAGTAACAGAAACCTGATTCAAGGCTCCCAAGAGCACCCCAGCGCTACCATGTTATACCTCATACCATGCTTTTCAGCCCCAAAACCACAAAAGGAGGGGGGGGTATCAATATTCGTCAAAGATACACACACCTCCAGGTTGGTGGCACAGCACAAAGCATCAGAGATTATCCATGTGCAACTAACAATGGGTAAAACTGCCTTCCAGTTTATAGCCTGCTACAGACCACCCTCCCAAACCCAGGAACTCCACTCGGCCTTCCTGAGAATACTGGAAAATATGAAGGTCTCTACAAACATCATTATATTGGGAGACTTCAACTACCCAAACACAGACTGGGAGCATTACTCAAGCTCCAACACCCTAGCCCAAAGGTTCCTAGAACTTATAAACTCAAATGATATGGAACAACTTGTTACCACTCCCACAAGAGGGGAAAACATACTGGACCTGATCATCACCAACATGGGGACTCTATGCTCCAGACCAGAAGTGTATCCCTCACTGGTAAAATCAGACCATAAACTAATCTCACTGGATATTCACATCCCGACCCCACCCTCTGCCCAGAAAACCACAGTGAAAAACTTCCTTAAAGCAAATTTCACACTCCTCAAAACAGAGGTGGAATCCTTCAAAGCCCCTGGGCCTGGGGAAAATACGGCCCAGACCACAGAATCCTTTTTAAACACATTCTATGAACACCTTTAGGAATGCATGGATCATGCAATCCCAAATAAAACCAAGACCCAATCCTCCAAAGGTAGACGTCCTGTCTGGTGGACCCTAGCCATAAACAAACTATACAATAGAAGGAGGAAGCTACTACATGATAGAGCAAAATCCCAAAAAGGGAAGACATCTCTGATCAGTATTATCAAAAAACTACGTGCACTTATAAAATCGTCTAAGGCCAGCTTCGAGAGAAAAATTGCACAGGACACTAAGGATAATCACAAGGCTTTCTTTACTTATGTTAGGAACCTGGGTCGGAATTCCCAGATATGCTCAGAATTAGTCCAAAATGACAAAAAATACACCGAACCCACAGACATTGCCAACATCCTAGCTGACAGGTTCAGCGCAAACTTCTCCCCTCCCACCAAAGGGCAAGTATCTATCCCAGCAGAGTGCTGCCCCCCTGACATCTCAGATGCTCAGGTAAGAGCCGCCCTCTCCAAAGCAAAAAACATAGCATCAACGGGACCAGACGGTGTCCCAGGCTGCGTCCTACATGAACTCCAAGAAGAGCTAAACCCAAACATAAAACTACTGCTCAATCTCAGCCTTACTACAGGATATGTAAATATATAAAGAGTGGCGTACAGCAACGGTGGTCCCTCTCCACAAAGGTGGTGCCTCAACGGATCCTGGAAACTATTGCCCCAAAAGCCTGACTAGCTTGTTCTGCAAAGCTATGGAAAGGATCATCATGGACCTTATAAATAAAGATATTGGGGACCTACAGACACTGGCTCCTACCCAGTTTGGCTTTGTTAAGGGGAGATGCTGCCTCTTAAACCTGGTCAATTTCTTTGAAACAGTCACCAAGGCCATTGACGAGGGGAAGGTGGTCCACACAGCCTACCTGGACCTCGCAAAAGCCTTCGATACAATACCCCACTCGGGCATTATAGATAAGCTCACCAGCTTAAATATAAACCCCTATGTCACTAGATGGGTTGCAAACTGGCTCAAGGACAGAACCCACATGGTTAGAATTGCTGGAGCCATGTCAAACTCCAAACCAGTTATAAGTGGCGTCCCACAAGGCTCATTCCTGGGACCTCTCTTGTTCGGTATATATTTCTCAGAGGTACAGGCCAAAACAGAAGGACTGTGGCTGACCAAGTTCGCAGATGACTGCAAACTGGGAACCATAATCAACTCTCCAGCCAATACAAGCATCCTCCAAAAGGGCCTCATAGAAACAGTCAACTGATGCCAGAGCCATTACCTCAAGCTAAACGCCAAAAAGTGTACAGTCATCCCCTTTGGCAAAAACAAAGTGCCCACAAATTACCACATAAGTGGTAATCCATTAAGTAGGAAGAAGTAATTAGGGACCTGGGGACCCAAGTTGATAGCAATCTCTCATTTGACAACCACGTGGCCAAAGTGGTTAGAAAAACATTTTATATAGCCCACCTAATAATGAAGGGATTCACATCTAGATCAATGGAGGTCATCATGTCTCTTTACTCATCCCTCATCAGGCCCATAATTGAGTAAAATGCCCCTTTTGGGATGTACCTTATCAGACACCTGCAGCAACTGGAAAGACCCCAAAAGTACCTCACCAAGAGGATCAAAGGGCTCAAACAGATGCCACATGCTGCCCGGTTAAAGAAACTCCAGCTCTACTCAGTGGCATACCGCCTGCTCAGAGGCGATCTGTGCCTGATGTATAAAGCCATGTCCAACCCGGAATTAATGGACATGCTGCACCTCAGAAAATCCAAATCCCATCGAGCTATGCGCTCGTGAGACTTGAACCTCAGCACTGAAATAAATAGGACATGCTGGAGGGACAGATTCATAACCCAGAGGCTCCCTTCACTCTGGAATAAAATCCCAGTCCAGGTTACGCAGAGTCCCTCATTGACTCTCTTCAAGAGGAATCTTGATGAGTGGATGGGGGATCATAGGTTTACCCCGGGTATCACTTCTGTGTCACTGTTAGACAGAGGCACAGTATACTAACCTCGAAAAAGGGCATAGCAAAATTAATTTAAAATGGGTGGCGAAAGCCACACACACTCTGGCTAGGCTTATAAATGCCCTAGGGCAGATAACCTAGTATGAACCTATGAACCTATGAACCTAAGAGCAAATGCTGTGGTGTCTTTTCAAGTTTTAATATGCAGTCAAAAGCAGAATACAAGTAAAACACAGTGTAAAGAAAACAAACAGGTGTAAAAGAAAACAAAAATTTCCCCAAATTAAAAATTTAGAAA
>NW_025051919.1:0-12224 GCF_019279795.1 Protopterus annectens | reverse complement strand
TTTACCAATTATATTACTGGGATTTCTCCATTCCACAGGTATATTTGTAAGATGGTGACATCATGAGACTTGACAGAGATGAGTATACCACTTTTAAGGGGTGTGAGTAGTCTCCAAAAAAGTTGCTCCTCCCTAGGGAGACACACACACTGTCTCACACACATTTGGCAAGTGCAGGATTCAAACTCCTAACTATTTGGAGGATGGTGACATCATGAGACTTGACAAAGATGAGTATACCACTTTTAAGGGGTGTGAGTAGTCTCCAAAAAGGCTGCTCCTCCCCAGGGAGACACACACACACACACACACACACACACACACACACACACACACACACACACACACACACACACACACACACACAGTTGGCAAGTGCAGTGTTCTTAATCCTAACTAAGTACGTCTTTACACTTCAGCAAGCAATGTGGAGTTACAGGGTGCAATACAGACATTACTTGCTGACAGTTTGCCCAAAGGTTTTTTTCACATTTGCTAACCTCACGTACTAGGTGTATTGTGAGTGTATTGTATGCATAGGCCATGACCTTATCATATATGGGTTGATGCACCACATGCTGGCACACACAGGGTCAAACCAGTGGCTAAGTTCTGTCAATCCAATACTGGACAATACAGTCAGGAGGAGTAGGGTCATACAACCACAACACCAACTGTCTCACATAGACCTGCAATATAAGCACCAGCAAAACACACACATAAATACACATCACCATACACAGAGAATACAAATATTAATCTGAAAAAGAGAGAGTGTCCTCCTAAGCAGACAAGCAAGCAACATGCACCTCCAAGCACACGCCAGAAAACACATAATACACTAAAGCAGTGTGCCTCACAACAGGCCCTAAGGCAAAACAACATACCCAACACAGTAGTAATAGGTGACTTCATAGTCAGGCACACAGATGTTCCACTCGCTTGGCTGGACAAGGGGAAAGTTACTGTTGGTTGTCTTTCAGGTGCTATGATCCTCCACATAACACAAGCACTTACATCACTGCAGAACAGGTACATATATGACGTGTTATTTGCACATGTCAGTGTGAATGATCTGAGACATACCTCCCAGGACAACATGACAAGAGATATATATTAGCTCTATGATCATGTAGCCCAGGCTGGTATGACCCTGACCTTGAGTAGCATCTTACCTTCACCTACATGATACTGCAATATAACAGAAAGACGATAAACATCAACAATTGGCTGAGCTTCTGGTGTCATTCAAAGGGGATCCGGTCTTTGTCTGCCTGTGATGACATGATAGACAAGCCTTGTTGCTTTACTACAGATGGCTTGCACCTGTCACTCCTATGCTTCTGAATGCTAGCCAAGGCTCTTGCTGTCCCCATATTACCTTTTTTAAGCAAGGTTCAAAGGTTCATAGGTTCATAGGTAGGTACTAGGCTATCTGCCCAAGGGCATTTATAAGCCTAGCCATAATGTGTTGGCTTTTGCCTGCCTTTTAAATTAGTTCCCTGGGCCTCTGTCTAGCAGGGCCACTGAAGAGATCCCAGGGGTAAATTTACAATTTCCCATCCACTCGTCAAGATTCCTTTTGAAGAGAGTCAGTGAGGGGCTCTGCCTAACATCAACTGGGATTCTATTCCAGAGCGAGGGAAGTCTCTGGGACAGGAACCTATCCCTCCAGTACATCCTGTTTATTGCTGTACTGAGGTTTAATTCACTGGAGCATGTGGCTCTAAGGGATTTGGTTTTCTTGAGGTGGAGCATGTCCATTAATTCCAGGTTGGACATGGCCTTATACATCAGGCATAGATCACCTCTGAGCAGGCAGTAAGCAACTGAGTAGAGCTGGAGTTTCTTTAGTCGAGCTGCATAGGGCATGTCTTTGAGGCCCATGATCCTCTTGGTGAGGTACTTCTGTTGCATGTGCCGATTAAGGTACATACCACATGGGGCATTGTACTCTATTATGGGCCTAATGAGTGATGAGTAGAGGGCCACAATGACCTCTCTTGATCTAGAGGTGAACCCTTTTTTGATTAGGTGGGCTACATAGAAGGAATTTCTAAACACTTTGGCAATGTGATTATCAAAGGAGAGTCTACTGTCCACCTGTGTCCCAAGGTCTCTTATCACACTTTCACTGTTAAGTATACTACCGCCTATGTTGTAGTTCATAGGTACAGAGTTTTTACCAAAGGGGATGACAATGCACTTTTTGGCATTGAGCTTGAGGCCATGGCTTTGACACCAGGCATCTGTCTCAGTGAGGCCCTTTTGTAAGATGTCCACATTGTTAGTAGTTTCGATTATGGCTCCTAGTTTTCAGTCATCTGGGAACTTCATTAGCCAAAGACCTTCTTTGTTAGCCTGTACTTCAGGGAAGTAGATAGCAAACAGGACAGGACACAGGACTGAACCCTGTGGTACTCCACTTGTCACTGGTCTGAAGTCGGACTTTGAGTCTGCTACTTTCACAGTATGGGTTCTGTCAGCGAGCCAGTTGGCAACCCATCTTGTGAGATAGTGATTTATACCTAGTTTAGTGAGTTTATCTATAATTCCAGAGTGGTGGATGGTGTCGAAAGCCTTGGCAAGATCTAGATAGGCTGTGTGAACCACCTTACCCTTGCCTATGGCTTTGGTGACTGCTTCAAAGAAGTCCATCAGGTTTAGGAGACATGATCTGCCTTTTACAAACCCAAAATGGTTGTGGTCCAGAGTTTGGAGAGTACCAATGTCTTTTTGTTTATAAGTTCCATGATGATACATTTCATGACCTTGCAGACCAGGCTCATCAGGCTAATGGAGCACTAGTTCCCGGGGTCCGTGGTGGCTCCCCCCTTGTGTAGTGGGATAACCGTCACTGTACACCATTCAGCAGGCACAAAGCCTGAGGTGAGGCTATGATTGAACATGGCATGCAGGTGTGGTGCCAGTTCATTCTGTAGTTCATGTAGAATGCAGCCTTGGATGTTATCTGGTCCCATGGATGCTGTGTTCCTGGCTTTGGAGAGTGTTTTTTCCCTGTGCAGCCATGATGACAGCAACTTTGCATTCTTCCGGTATAGAGATGGGCTCTTTCATGGGTGAGAGGGGGATAAAGTTAGCACTGATCCTATATGCCAGGATGTTGGCAATATCAGTTGGGTCTGTATATTTAGTACCATTGTGCTGCAACACAGAGCAGATCTGAGTGTTGCTATTGAGATTCTTGACATAGCTATAGAATGCTTTGTGGTTGTCTTTATAATCAGTGGCAATTTTGTTTTCATAACTAGCTTTGGAGTATTTTATCAGGGATCACAGCTTCTTACTGAGCCTGACCAGGGAGCACCTCCACTCATGGGATTTTACCCTGTTTTGCAACAGTTTCTTCCTTCTGTTGTGCAGTTTGTTTATGGCAGGGGACCATCAGATTGGCTTCCTTTTCTTGGAGGATAGCGTCTTGGTTCTGTTTGCGATAGCACGATGCATGCACTCACATAAGTGCTTATAAAGTGCAATTGTGAAGGATTCAGTAGTTGTAACTGTATTGTCCATCTGCATGGGTGTCCTGAAGTTCACCACTTCTGTCTTAAGAAGCATGAAGTTGGCTTTGGAGAAATATTTTAACATGGTTTCCTTAATGGGGGGGGGGGGGCAGAATGTGGATATGTAGGGTAATTAGCTGAAGGTCAGATGGGACCAATGAGGTGTTAACTTCAGGTGTGGAACACCGGTCACTCAGGACAAACCAAACCCCATAACCAACAAAGTGAGCTAAATGCTACTCATTGCCAGAAGTCTCAGCCTGCAGATGCACACACTCGAGGCACTTCTCAGTATGGAGAATGTTGACATCTGTGCAGTAACAGAAACCTAGTTCAAGGCTCCAGAGAGCACATCAGCACTACCAGGATACTACTCATTCCATACCTTCCAGCATCAGAACCTGGATCATAGCACATAGGGTGGGGATGTATCCATATTCATCAAGGATACCTACACCCCTCTCTACATCCTCTCTACAGAATATGTACCTATATAATGTTGCAGAGCAATGTTCTTCCCACTCCACAAGGGTGGGGCCACAAAAGGCCCTTGGCATTCACGCTCTATGAGCCTGAAGAGTCTGATCTGCAAGGCAATGGAGCCAATCATAATGGAAGTCAACAATAAAGACATTGAGAACCTTCATACAGTTGAGCACACCCAGTTTGGCTTCGTCAAATGCAGATCACGCCTCCTGAACTGGCTGGATTTCTTTGAGACAGTTACCCAGGCTACATATGATTGAAATGAGCTCCACACAGCCTACCTATACCTTGCTAAGGCCTTTAACACCATTTCCCAGTCAGGTATCATAGATGAACTCACCAACTTGGGCATGAATCCGTACATCACAAGATGGATTGCAAACTGGCTCACAGATAGATCCCACAAATTAAGAGTTGCTGGCTAAATGTCAGACTCTACACCGGTAACAACTGGTGTCCCCCAGGGTTCAGTCATGGGGTCCCTCCTGTTTGGTATAGACTTCTCAAAAGTACATGCCAACATAGGAGGGTTGTGGTTGACTAATTTTGTTGGGAACTGTAAAGTGTTTGCCATAATAGATTCCCCGGATGACACAAATATTCTCCAGAAGGGACTCTATGAGACAGATGTGTGGTGTCAGAATCATGGCCTCAAGCTCAATGTGAAAGAATGCATAGTAATCCCCTTTGGTGAAAACAAAGTACCCACAAACTACCACATAGGTGTTACCCCCTAAAAGCTGACAAGGTAATAAGGGATCTGGGGACACAAGTAGATAGTCATCTTTTCTTTGACAACCATGTTGCCAAAGTGATTAGGAAATCCTATGTGGCCCACCTACTCAACAAAGGGTTTGCATCAGGATCAAAAGATGTAGTGGTGGCCCTCTACTCTTAAGTCATCAGACCCATCATTGAGTATAATGCACCATTTTGGATGTACTTGACTAAGCATATCCAGCAGCTGTAGAGACCACAGAGGTACCTCACCAAGAGGATTACTGGCCTCAAACAGTTGTGTTATGCAACACAACTGGTAAAACTAAATATGTTCTCCATTGCATACCACCTACTCAGAGGCACACTCTGCCTAACATACAGAGCCATGTCCAACACATAACTGTTGAACATGCTCCATCTACAGATAACAAAATTGAGTCGCACTACACACTCCAGGGATATGAACCTCATCACAACAATAAATACAATATTCTGGTGGGATAGAGTACCATCCCAGACACTTGCCTTACTGTGGAACAGAGTCCCAATGTACATCAGGCAGAGCCCCTCGCTGACACTCTTCAATAGGAACCTTGATGAGCGGATGGGAAACAGACAATTCACGCCAAGCATCACATCAGCAGCCCCACTAGAAAGGGGCTTAGGGTACTAACTATTAGTGCTAGGGCTTAGGAGACTACCCAATGGGGTGGTGAAAGCTGCACAACTTGCCTAGGCTAATATATGCCTTCGTGAACATAGTCTACTACATACCTATGAACCTATGTGACAGGTACATGTCTACAGATAGTAGATGTGTACTTCATTGTACAGTCATGTTGTACAGTAGGCACATGGACCACATACACTGTAATGCTTACAGATACTGGTGGCTGTTATGTACAGTGGGTGAGATGTGCACCTCATGTCTTTTGTGCCATTGGGATGTGTGCTGGGTGGGACAGTCCTGGATGGCTCCCTGTCATGGTCACCCTCTTACACACATCTCTGCCCATCCATCTTTGGTTTATTATACTGTGTTCCCCCTACATATATATAGGTACATAGGTGGGTAATAGGCTATCTGCCTGAAGGCATCTATTAGTATGGCCAGAGTGTTCAGCTATCACCACACATGGGGTTAGTTTCCAAGGCCTCTATAAAGTAGAGCTCATGAAGTGATCCATGGTGTGACAGTTCAGTTCCACATACACTCATCAAGGCTCCTCTGGAAAAGTGTCAGTGAGGGATTCAGCTTAATGTAGGTTGGGAGCCTGTTCCAAAGCAAGGGAAGTCTGTGAGTTAGTAATGTATCCCTCAAACATGTTCTATTTATTGTTGTGATGATAATATCCCTAGATCATGTGACACAGTGAGCTTGGGTTTACTTCAGATAGAGCATGTACATCAGTTCTGCATTGGACGTGGACCTGTCTGTTGGGCAGAGATCGCCTGAGTAGACAGTATGCAACAGAGTATATATCGAGTTAACTTCAGTCTTGTTGCATGGGGCAACTGTTTGAGGCCAGTAATCCTCTTGTTGAGGTACTTCAGTGGTCTTTCCAGCTGCTGAAGGTGCCTAGTCAGATTCATCACAAGTGTGCTGTGATACTCTCTGATGGGTCTGATGACTGATGAATAGAGGGAACCTCCTTTGACCTACATACAAAGACCTTGGCAATTTGTGGGAACACATAGCATGATTTTCTAGATGTAGTGTTTATAAGTTCCATGATGATACATTTCATGTGAATGTGTTTTTGGAAGTAGAGATGACTATCCACATGTGTCCATAGATCCCTTATTTTTACCTCCATGTTTAGGGTGTTGGCACCTATGTGGTATTTGTATGACTGTAGCTCGAGGCCATAATTTTGACACCACATCTGTCTGACTGAGACCCTTTTTAAGGATGTCTCTGTTGTCCCAAACATCAATTATGGCAACCTTTTTGCAGTCATCCACAAACTTTGCTAACCATAGCCCTAGTGTGTTTGACTGTATTTCTGAAAAGTATACACCAGACAGGAGGGGTCCCAGGACTGAGCCATGGGGGACAGCAGTTGTTACCAGCTTACAGTCCAACAAGGAGACCACAATTCTTACCTTGTGGGATCTATCTGTGCCCCAGTTGGCAATCTATCAGATGACATATGTGTTTATGCACAGGTTGTTGATTTTGTGGATACGACATGTGTGTGGGATGTTGGAAAAGGGCTTTTCAAGGTCTATGGCCGTGTGTAGTTCATTTCATTGATGTATGTCCTGGGTAACTGCCTTGAAAACTGTCTAGCAGGTATAGAAACCATGATCTGCCCCTGACCAAACCAAAATGGGTAGGGTTGGACGTTTGTAAGCTCCCAATAGCTCTGATTATGAGTTCCATAATGATGGACTCTATGGCCTTGCAGATCAGGCTTATTTGGCTTATAAGACAACAGTTCCCATGGTCTGTCATGCACCAACACTTGTGGAGTGTACCAAATGTTGCTGTAACCCATTCAACAGTTTCATATCCTGTACAGACTGTTCAGGTGCAGGGTCTGTTTGTTTTGGAGTTCACATATGACACAGCCAGGGAAACCATGCCATCCCATAGACACTGTGCTTTAAGGTTTGGATAGAGCTGTTTAACCATTGTATATGTGATTGCTGGGTTTTCACAATCTCCAGGTATGGTAATGGGCCCTTTTGTCAGTGAAGGGGGGGGGTAAATATGTATGAACCTGTCTGAGAAGATGTTGCCAATGTCAGTCATGTACATGTATTCATTTAAACTTTGCACTGACTCAAAACATATATGAGTTTACGTTGATATTTATGACATAGCGATAGAAATCTTCATAGTTCTCTATGGACTCTTTGGCAATATTTTTGCCAGAACATGGCTTGGATAATGTTAGGAGCGCTCATCGTTTCTTGATGATACTGATTTGAAATTTATTGATCTTCTTTGGATTTTCACTTTCTTTGAACAACTTAAGTACTTGTAGTACATAATTTGATTATGACAGGGTCCAATGTATTATATGGGTCTGTTTTCATATCACTGTGTGTGCAAGGCAGGATTGTTGAATAGTGACAACTGTCTGGAGTAAGAACTGCAACTGTCAGATATGTGTTGCTCACTGCTGTACTCAGACATGGCCTAAGAGTGTGAGCATGCCCAGTATGACCTTTCAGTACGTTGCTGACTGAAATTTGTTAAATTTGTTTAAGTGTGTGAGCATGCCAACTATGGGCATATATACTATATGTGTGTGAAAAATCAAGTCGGCTTTTACTTCAGGGCTCACCTTTGTGTTATACATCGACAGGAAGCATTCTGTGCCTGTAGAGCTTCCATGAGTCACTTTGCATAGACTTATCAACATTTCTACATATGGGGGGACAGCTATTATTTGTACATTTCTACCCAGGGGCACACCTGATTGTTACTGTAGGTGTACATAGGATGAGGGGTACACCTGACACTTGTACACATTTGCTAGGTCTGCACTGCTATGTCAGGTACTCCATTTCAGTCTGTACTGTTGCCTATCGTACTGGCCTGAGGCATACCACTGTACTACAGACATTAACTTCCAATTACACACATATTAGTTGGTGACTTCATAGCCTACCCAACCCACATCACACTGCCTGGCCTGGTGTTATCTGTCTGCATAGGCCTGGGGTAAGGTTACTCATATGCCTCTTCAGAGGGCATGATACAGCATTTTGTTTGTGTTTGCATTTGTCTACAATTGTCCTGCTGGCTGTGACTGTTAGGTATGTGACCCCCCCAACTGGTATGTGTGAGTGACTTAAGTTGTGTCTGTGCCAGTGAAATGCTGTCATGGCTTAGTCATTCAGTACTGTGACTATAGTGCACAGTATCGTGAGTTTGAGCCCTGTCACTGCTTTTTATTTTCCTGCTGGGCAGCCCTGATGGATTAAGGAACAGTAAAGCAGATGTGAGCATGTTTACCCGACTTTGCTCGACTTTGTCCAGCTTTGCCCAACTTTGCGTGGTTAGCACAGTGCGCAGCTACGCGGAATTTTATTTAAATATGCTCAATACTGGTAAAATTTACTTAGCAGTGCTTTATATTGCTTAAAATAGGGACTCATGCCTCAGGTGGTGCTGCAGGGCTGCCTATGTCAGATGCACACATTACACTCCCTATACATGTTTGAAAACAGGTATTGTCAAGTTAGGCATCCCTTTTACTGCATGTGCGAGTCAGAGAGAGCTGTCATTTCCAGGGTTCCTACTGAGTTAGTGTATGTGCTATGTGTTGCCTCTTTGCCAAGGCCAGGGCATACTGGGCATGCCTCCTTCTACCTACTGGGGCAGGCTCAGGTTGTTCCTCCTCTGAGTCACGCTGTGGCTGTGCAGGCCTTGGCAATGGCGGGGGGCTGTTTGGCCCTGCCCCTTGTTGTTCCTGCTGAACCTGTTTCTGCAGAATCATATTGTGTAGTATAGCACATACCATGACAATTTGGGTACATTTGGTTGGTGAGTACTGCAAGGCTCCACCAGATGTGTCCAGGCAGTGGAACTGTGACTTGAGCATCCCAAACACATGCTCAATTGTGTTTCTTGTTTGTGCATGTGCCTCATTATGGAGTTCTTGTTCAGGTTTGTGTGCATTTCTGATGGGTGTCATCAGCCAGGGCTCCAGTGCATATCCAGCATCCCCCACTAGGTGACCATCAGGGATGTCCCCATTGGCAAATCTCTGGTACAGCTGCATCAGATGCCAGGTGTGGGAATCGTGATAGCTTCCAGGGCAGCCAGCACACACATTCATTATTATGCCCTGGGCATCGCACACGACCTGACAGTTGATGGAGGGGAAGCCCTTGTGGTTGATGTAGACCCTACCCTGCTCACCAGGTGGTGCTTTGATGTATATGTGCATGCAGTCTATTGCACCCACTACCTCAGTGTATTCTGCTATTTGGTGGAAAAGACGCATATTGCTGGCCAATGCCTCACGGGAATTGGGGAAATATATGTGCTCACTAACATGTGCTGACATGGCATCCAGGAAATGGTGCAGTACCCTGGATGCTGATGCCTGTGAAATCCCCATCATACAATCAGTTGGTCTCTGGAAGGTACCTGTAGCTAGTATTCTTAGGCCAACACATACCTTGGTATCCACTGGGATGGGTTCCCCTCTGTTGGTTCTGTGTGTGAGGCGTGTCTGGCACAGCTCAACAATTGGTGCAGGAGGTCTCTGTCCACCCTATAGCGCTCTACTATCTTCAGCTCATGTAGCCTCTGGTAGGTTACCCTGGGTCTGTACACTCTTCTCCGTCTCCTCACTGTGGGTTGCTCAGCAGCATTCACAACATCACCACCCTCAGCACTTTGCACATGTTGATTTATGATAGCAAGAGCAGCCCCTAACATTTTATCTGACTTTAAAGTTTTTAAGCTTTCCCTCTTTGTATACTGCAGTGTTGCAGAATTCTTGGGAAAAAACAGGGAAGAATGCTGTCTGCGGAGTTTAAAGTGCTGGGCTGGGCTGGGCTAGTCTGCTGCTGTGTAATTGGCTGATTCTGATATATTTCACCTGGCAGCTCTGCTAGTTCTCCTTGGTTAACTTACTACTACTTCTTTTCCTTCCTTTTCCCTTTCTGTTTCTGCCTGGGGCAGTGCCGCACAAACATGTGCACACGCATGCACCACTGTGTGCATGTTTGCAAGAAATTTCAGATATTTTCACAGTGTGCACCTTTGGTTTCTGGTTTTCAAAAAGGACAACTGTAGACATGCCTCTTGCAATCCTGAGCAACTCAGGGCAAACACAAGACACTGTGCTCCAATTATGTTACAGCCTTTCTGACACACCCCCTCATGATGTTACCTATATTCTACTCTACTACTCACCTACTCCTACACTTACACTCTTGGGACATGGCTCACATGCTGAGGAAAATTGGGATTCACTATCCTTATCCTCATTTGCATAGGATTGCCTACTAATGCATGGTTACATCTCTCACACAGAGCTTCCCCCCTCTTAGCAACCAGTACTCAGTGGCCATGTTGTCTTCAGCCTGCCATTCACCTGCAAGGCAGGATAAGCTTTTTAGTGAAAATGACTATTTTTCCCTATTTTTAAATTATTTTCTTGTTTTTAAAGTGCCGCACATTTGCGCGGTGCTGAGCTATGCTTAAACATCAGAGATCGGGGGGAAAAAAGTTAGATTTTAATAATTTTAAACATTTATAAATACCAATGGCTTTATATTTGGCCATTGGCATGCTTCCTCAGCTGTATGCATTCTTTATTTGTTGCTGTCATAGCTCCATTTACCTATTTGCAGAACTGTACTCCGTTACCAACGGAGTACATTTTTGCAGATAACACTAATCTTCCATGGACAGGTTAGTGTTTCCTGGATTGCAAATTTACCTCATTTGCATAGCTTTCAGCAGCAAATGAGGTAATTAGCATACCATGACGCTGTCCATGCAAGAGTAACTTTAGCAGCTCTCGTGCACACCCCTGCCGGCTGTTCCTGGATCACACATCAGACATATTGCCTGTTTGACGTCTTACTCTACTCTACAACTCCGTGCAAGCTTTTGTAAATCTGGCCCACTATTAGCAAGGCAGAAGTGCTGATGAGAGGATGTTTCCAGGTCCAAAGAGAAATACAAAATGCAAAGTCTCTGAGTGAGTTCCCAAATTAATATCAAAACATTACTGCTGGGTCAGCTGGATGACATCATTCTTGTCACCTGGCTTCAGTTCCCAGGGTAGCAGAAACTTAAAATTTAGCACCTCTGTGTCAAAAATACTTATCTTTCAAAAGTTTGCATAGAACTGGAAGTCATAAAACAGTTAAAAACATTTACATTTGAAACCTGTAATTACTTCTGTTTCCAGACAATAGAAAGAACTTCTAGCTGTAGACATTGTGTTGCCTAGCTGCCTTGAAACTAAGAAACTGTGATAACACAATCTTAAAACTATTCACTTATTTTCTTAGAGTTTCCAAGTTAGCTCTTTTCTTTTCCAGCAGGGTACACTGTGGTTACATTCTTGAAGCTCAGTACATAGCATACAGTTCAACACACACTTCGGCACCAGTAGTTTAATATCCACATAACATATAATTTACTTACATTTGTAAGACAAGCATACAAATCATATTAATATTCACAAATGACATAGAATTATTTACAAAATTCCAGCTAGCTGGACTGGCACCCTCACAAATTATAAAACATAATAATGGTTGCCCATGTGTTTTCTATAGTATGCTGTAAAAATGAGCAAAATGTATCCCCCCAGGTCTGCCCCTTACACTGCTGTAATATACATGCAGTCTAAATCTAATTTTTTAGTATCCTCAGAATAGAAAATGTAGGATTACTCTTTGTATGCAAAAACACTGTTTTTTAACCTTTTTATTTTATATACTGTTTATATGTTTGGTTTTCTCTTAATAATCCTGTATATTAACATATGTTTTCGCTTAAATTTTTAA
>NW_025051918.1:0-11771 GCF_019279795.1 Protopterus annectens | reverse complement strand
GGGGGGGTCACAAAACTGAAGCATGTTGGTGTCACACACCTACCAGCATAGTGTATCAAACCCCTGACAACTATGATGTGCTATCACAGTTCTAGTCAGTTATTGGATGCACCACATGAGTTACCTGTTGTGGAGCCCTCAGAACATATATGTGATGGTGAGTGACATCTGCAACAGGGATATGGAAGCTATACGGTAGGGGACGTACACATGCCTGTCCACATGAACAGGTGCCAGCATCAACACAGCCACACACTCACAGGGACTAACACACATTGACACACTTGGCAGAGCCATGAGTACAACTCACTAGTGGGATTGCCACAACACATCACTGTGCAGGTATCACATGAACCACACGGGTCACATGCAGGCCGTATGGGCAAAGGTATGGAGGTGTCTGACATCAGACAGCATGCTTCAGTATGCCCATGGGGGTTGTAGTGAGTGTAGATGTGGACATACGCACCATACAACACACACACAAACACACAGGGTGCCAGTACTGACATGCATGGGTGTATGTTTGCACGGGTGTGTGGTGGTCATCTGTGCCAACAGGCTATACAAGGGTAGGTGATGGGTATACCTTGGCATCAGGCCACATGACAATGGTCTGCATTGTGGCTCAATGCTGTGGTTTCTGCATTTGCCCACACAGATGGCTATTGTATCCCCCATCCAAGTCACCTGAGTGACTATTGTGTGTGGCCAATGCTGTGCATCACTTGCCATGTATGTGTTCCTCAGTTCATGACATGGACGGTGTCTAGGATGTGCACACCTCCCACATGCATGTACAGTGACTCATGGAACTGTACCTGGGGTGTCTGGTCCATGTTGTGAACACAGATTATCATCAGATGTGCCAGTCTTGCCCACCTGTGTCGGGAACTGGGAATGGGCAGCAGGTTCACCCTACACCTACATTGATAGCATGCTAACGACATTCCCTGTTGTCAGTGGCATCTGTCCATACAGGGTATGTTGTCAGGCATGGTATGTCCTTTGTGGGTCACATGTGATGGCACCACAGGTGGTGCAGGTGTCCATTGGGGAACATGGGGGCGGTGAACTGTCAGCATATACGTGCATATTGGACAGATGGAGGGTGACATGCTCTGTACCACTGCTATCACTCCATGGTTACTATCAGTGGCCAATATGCAGTGTACTACCCGCATATTGGCTGTTGCCAAGGCATGTGTGTGTGTATGTGACATGTGTTGAGAGTCTGCTCTGAGTAATACTGGGGTTGATAAATGTGATTGCCTTGCCTTGATATCACATGTAGGGGTATGGATTGGCACCCCAGCCTCTTGGCTATTTTACATCTGTTATCCCTGTATGGTGTACATTGTGATATGTACTAGGGCCACCATATAAGAAAGTTGCAAAACTCACCACACATTCCCAGGTGTCACACACACACACACACACACACACACACACACACGCACACACGCACACACGCACACACACACACACACACACATGTCTGGGAGTAGAACCCCTACCTTACGAGTTTATTACACTACAGCACTAACAGTTATAGTACACCACAGACATTACTGAGTACTCCTTCCCAAAGGTGTATTTCACATGAATGACATCAGCAGGATTGCCAAAGTAGGCCATTTGAAATGTACTGCGCGTGACTCGCCTAAAATGCATTGCTCCCTACAGCCTGATCGACACACAAAACATCCACAACTGACATGTATGGGTATAGAACCCTGAACAGAAGTATATATCACACTACGTGGAGCTGTTATAGGACCACAGGGATTACTGAGTACTCTTTTCCCAAAGGTGTATTTGATAATGAACGAGAGCAGCAGGATGGCCAAAGTAGGGCATTTGGAATGTACTGTGAGTGACTAGCCTATATGCATTGCTCTACACAGACATTGAAACACACACAAACATCCAGAACTGCCATGGGTGGAGATAGAACCCTACTACAGTTCTATATCACACTACAGCAGTATGCAGTTATAGGACCACAGAGATTACTGGAACCTTCCCAAAGGTGTATTTAGGTGAATGACATCAGCAGGATTGCCAAAGTTGAGTATATGTATTGAAGGTGTGAGTGCCCTAAAATGCATTGCTCTACACAATCAGAGACAGACACACACACACCACACAGTTGCCAAGTCTGGGGTTAGAACACCTATCTAACTACTTTATCACACTAGTGGTATGCAGTTACAGGAAGCACTATGGAGATTACTGGCAACAACCTTCCCAGAGGTGTATTTCTAATGGATGACATCAGCAGCCTTGCCAAAGTAGTATATGAATTGTGTGAGTGAGTACTAAAAGCATTGCTACACTCACACAGACAGACAGACACACACACACACACACACACACACACACACACACACACACACACACACACACACATTGCTGTCTGAGTTAGAACACCTACTACTTATCACACTACAGCATGCAGTTACAGGACACACTACAGAGATTACTGAGCAACCTTCCCAGAGTGTATTTCTAGGTGACATCAGCAGCCTTGCCAAAGTTGAGTATATGAATTTTAAGGAGTGTGAGTACCCTAAAAGCATTGCTCTCTACACATCAGAGACAGACAGACACACACATTAACACCAAGTCTGGGTTAGAACCCTACCTAACATTTTATCACACTACAGCAGTATGCAGTTACAGGACTATGGAGATTACTGGCAACAGCCTTCCCAGAGGTGTATTTCTAGGTGATGACATCAGCAGCCTTGCCAAAGTTGAGTATATGAATTGTAGGTGTGTGAGTACCCTAAAAGCATTGCTCTCACACACAGAGACACAGACATGCACACACTACACACACACACACACCACACACACACACACACAATTACCAATTCTGGGGTTAGAACACCTACTTAACTACTTTATTACACTATAGCAGCACGCAGTTACAGGACATGCTACGGAGATTACTGGGCAACTACCTTCCCAGAAGTGTATTTCTAGGTGGGTGACATCAGCAGTCTTGGCAAGGTTGGGTATATGAATTGTAAGGAGTGCGAGTACCCTAAAAAGCATTGTTCTCTACACAGTCAGACAGACACACACACACACACACACAGTTGCCAAGTCTGGAGTTAGAACATCTATCTAACTACTTTTTCACACTACAGCAGTATGCAGTTATGGGCGCACCAGGAGATTACTGGGCTACAACTCTCCCAAAGGTGTATTTCACATTGGATGACCTCAGCAGCTTGTCACAGTAGGGCTATGGGGAGGGCTGTGTGCATGGGCCATAACCCATTCATCTAGGGTTGACACGCCACATGCAACACAGGGTCATATGTCACAATGTATACAGCTGCTAGATGACTACTTCCTTGTACAGTCATGTTGCACAGCTACGGCACCACATAGTCTGTAATGCTGACAGATACTGGTGGCTAGTATCTGCAGTGAGTGACATCTGACCTCATGTGTTTGGGGCCCTTTGGCTGTGTGCTGGTGGGACAGGCCTGATGGCTGTCACAGTGACTCTTCCACACATATATGTACATCTACCTTTGGCTTATTATAGTGTGTTGTCCTACATATATGTCTGTATTCCTATCCACTGTGTGCAAAGCATGAGTGGTGCATACTGATGAGTGTCTGCTCTAACAACTGCTACTGCCAGATATGACTGGTCCACTGGTGTTTGCAGTCATGGCCTTCATGTGTTTCAGTGTGTGAGCATGCCCAGTATGACCTTTCAGTATGTTGTGACTGACATTGCCTTCATTTTTCTATGTCTGAACATGCCCAGTATGGCCCCTGTATTGAATCTGTGGATCCTGTCCAGGTAGTGTGTGCTGCAGTGCTGACTTTGTGTGTTGTACACTGATAGGTAGCATGCTGTCTCTGCTGGGTATCCATCAATCATTTGGCTTTGACTGTTACTACATTTCTGCATAGCATGATATACCTGACTGTTTCTACATTTCTACACACAGTGTGGCATGACAGTTATTACATTACTATGTGGATGCACACCTGACTATTTCTACATTTCTACACAGGGTTCCAGACTGTTATTACATTACTATGTTGGATGACACACCTGACTATTTCTACATTTCTACAGGGTTGGGGGCACACCTGACAGTTATTACATTACTATGTAGGATATGGGGGGCACACCTGACTATTTCTACATTTCTACATAGGGTTGGGGGGCACACCTGAGTTATTACAGTACATTTAGGATGGCACACCTGACTATTTCTACATTTCTACACAGGAGTGGGGGCACACCTGACTGTTATTACATTACTATGAGGATGGGGGCACACCTGACACTTGTACACATTCGCTATGACCTACTGGTATGTCAGGTACTCTATTTCAGTCTGTATTGCTAACTATCATGCTGCCTAGAGGCATACCAGTGTACTACAGATCATGGCTTTGGTTGCCCTAAATATTATTGTCTGCCTTCCTACCCTTCGGAACTAACATCCCACTGCTTGCCATGCTGTGGTCTGTCTGTCTAGGCCTGAGGAGGGGGTTAACCATAGCCATCATTCTGGGGCCATGCCACAGGCTCTGGGTTTGTCTACACCTGTCCTGCTGGCTGAGACTGTTGTTGGGTATGTGAACCATCCTGACTGGCATGTGTGGGTCATATGGACACACATGTCGCACAGCACATTTTCTGCAGTGGCTTTGTCACCCTGTGTAGTACTGGCTACTATGGTGTCTCCAGTATGTGTTGCAGATGTCATGGTGCCACTATGGGTGTCTACTGTCTGCTGCCATAATATTCAGCCACCCAATTGCCTTACATGCTCACACGCATACCATAGCTACAGGTAACAACACATTCTACTCCATTTGGCAATTGGTAGGTTGATTGACTTACCTTGAGGGTGTGCCAGACTTGTGGATGGTGCTGGAGGGCTGCCTATGTCAGATGCACATAGTCCACTCCCTATACATGGTTGAGCAACAGGTTGTCTCATATTTGGCATCCCTTTTACTGTATGTGCGAGTCAGACAGAGGTGTCATTCCCTGGGTCCCTACTGTGTCAGTGCATGTGCTATGCGTTGCTTCTTTGTCAAGGCCAGGGCATACTGAGCACGCCTCCTTCTGCCTACTGAGACAGGCTCAGGTTGTTCCTCCTCTGGATCACTCTGTGCATGCGCAGGCCTTGGTATTGGTGGGGGGCTGTGTGGCCCTGCCCCATGCTGTTCCTGTTGCAGCTGTTTCCGCAGGATCATATTGTGTAGAATAGCACATACCATAACAATCTGGGTACATGTAGCTGTTGAATACTGCAAGGATCCACTGGATGTGTCCAGACACTGGAACCGTGACTTGAGCATCCCAAACACACACTCTATTATATGTCTGGCCTGTGCGTGTGCCTCATTATGGCAGTTCTTGTTCAGGTGTGTGTGCATTTCTGATGGGTGTCATCAGCCATGGCTCCAGTGGTACCCAGCATCCCCACTAGGTGACCATAGGGATGTCCCCATTGGCAAATCTGGTACAGCTGCCAGATGCCATATGGGAATCATCATAGCTTCCACGGCAGCCAGCACACACATTCATTATAATGCCCTGGGCATCACAGACAACCATGCAGTTGATGGAGGGGATACCCCTGCAGTTGATGTAGACCCTACCCTGCTCACTGAGTGGTGCTTTGATGCATATGTGTGTACAGTCTATAGCACCCACTACCCTAGGGTATTCTGCTATGGAAGAGCATATTGCTGGTCAACACCTCATGGGTGTTGAGGAAATATACATGCTCACTGGCATGTGCTGAGATGGCATCCAGGAACTGGTGGAACACTCTGGATGCTGATGCCTGTGAGATCCCAATGATATCCCCAGTTGTGCTTTGGGAGGTACCTGGCTAGTATACCTAGGCCTACACATACCTTAGTATCCACTGGGATGGGTTCCCCTCGGTCAATTTGGTGTGTCAGGTGTGGCCAGCAAAGCTCAACAATTTGCGGTAGGAGGTCTCTGTCCACCCTATAGCACTCCAGTATCTCCAGCTCATGTAGCCCCTGGTAGGTTACCCTGGGTCTGTACACTCCTCTCCATCTCCTCACTGTGGGTTGATCAGCAGCATTCACATCCTCACCACCCTCAGCCTCTTGCACATGTTGTTCTATGTTGCCTGCTGCAGTCCTTCTCATTTTGTAGGTTTGTCTGTTAAAATTTCCCCACTTGTATACACCGGTGGTGTAGAGTGTGGGAAAAACCAGAGCGGAAGGTATTTACTTAGTTTATAGGGGTGTTCTGGGTTGGGCTGGTCTGCTGCCTTTGTAATTGGCTGATTCTGATACATTTCACCTGCCAGTTAAGCTAGTTCTCCTTGTTAACCTTTCTATTCCTGTTTACCCTTCCACTGCCTTCCTGTTTAAGCCTGTGCATAGTGCAAACAGAGTGCTCAAATGTGCACACTGCTGCTGTTTCCTGGTTTAACTTTTTTCTTCCTGTAAAACCTGGTGTGATGCACACCTGCTTAGGCTTTGTAAAGACTGCTAAGCAGGTCTAGACAGACCCCAGCTTAGCTGTGCTAAGCTAGAGCAACCCTGAGCCACAGGCTCCAATCCACTTACAGTATGCCTGACACACACACCCATGATGTCACCTACCTCCTAGGCTTGCACCCAGCTATTTCTACTCTTACACTGTTGGGATCTGCCTCACATCCTGGGAAAAACTGGGATTCACTATCCTTCCCCTCATTTGCATAGGATTGCCTACTAATGCATAGTTACATGTCTCACACTGAGCCTCCCCTTAGCCACTACTCACTGGTCAGGTTGTCTTCTGCCTGCCATTAACTTGCATGGCAGAATACTGATTTTAGTTAGAATGCTTTTTTAGGTTTATTTTATATTTTCCCCAGATCCAGTTTGCGCTCTGCCCTATGCTTAAACAGCTGTGATTGACATATATAAAGTTGATTTTTTTTTTTATTGTTTGCAATGCCAATGGCCTTCTACTTGGCCATTGGCATGCTTCCTCAATGATATGCAGCCTTTATTTGGAGCTGTCATAGTTCCATTTTTGGATTTTGCAGAAATGTACTGTTACTAACCAAGTACATTTCTGCAGATTACGCTAGTCCTGCACGCCTGATTCCTGCTTCCTGGATGCAGATTACCTCATTTGCATGGTTTTCACCTGCAAATGGGGTGATTTGCATATGGCTGGGAGCTGCAGCACTAGTGTTAGTGCTCCGCACATCGCAGCACGCCTGGATCGCCGCCACCATATTGGCCAATTTCCTTTAAATAATCATGCATGCCGTGTATGCTTTTGAGAATCTGGTCTCCTAATTAAGATAAAATATGAATACCTTTATACACATAGATATTCCTATTCTACTAGGATTGTGAGTACTACTCAGAAACACAAAATTACAAAAAGAAAATGAGAGTGGCAAAATTGATACAAAAATATAAACATATTATCAAAGATATACTGTAATTCATGAACAATGGTAGACTTTGCAAAGACTGCATAATGTTTATGTGTTAGTACAATGAACAGCAGTGCTAATAATTATGCTGCTCATGACACCTATATGAATAAAAGCACATTTTCATGCAACAACAGTGATGGGCAACCAGGAAAAACATGTAGAGCAGCACAAGTACACACAGTAAACAAACAGGCTTACCTGTAGGCAAACCTGTTACACTTGCTCATGCAGATAGCACTATAGCTACATAAACCAAATAATGCATGCTGTACACAGGCAGGGAAAGTGTACTGAGTATAATTTGCCCATAAAGGAAACATATGAATACAGTAATAAGTAAGATAGGATGTGAAATGGCATAGGCAACTACATTACATGGATTACCAGACAGGAAAAGTGTACTGAGGATAATTTGACCAGAAATCAAAGCTATGTATACAAAAATATATGAGGAAAGGGTAAATGTTTAAATTCTAGTAAGATAATTAGTGGGAAGGAGTTAATGTCACAAAAAAAATTACAATAATAACATTTTGCAATATGTATGTTGTAATAATTAATGGCGTTCACACTTTCTAAGAAAATCTAGGTAAATAAAAATAGATGTGATATTATAGGATGTGTTAGTTACACAAATTCATTTAACAGAGGGCAATTACATGAAATATGAATGTCACTGACATGCTGAGTTTTGCTGACACTTCACAAGGACAGTACATACATGATGGGATATTTGCACAGCGTGCATTTTGTCAATTCATGTTGACAAACTGAGTGTCACAGAAATTGGCTAACACATAAATGAGGAGGATCACTTAAAGGGAATTCTGCACCTCAACATTCTAATGGTTATTCATACCATATGTAAGTATATGTATTGTTACAAATGTGGGAGCAGAGTGTGATATATGTAACACCCTTGTGTAATGCACTCCTGGCTGACAAAATTATTGTGCTGACAAATAAGAAGAGATGCAAGCACCACACTACGAGCAATGTCTTCTACAGAGCTGTGTATTGTCATAATCTGCCACAGGAGGTAGCAATGGGTATTGTGACAAACAAATTCAATTATTGTGAGAAATTAAGAAAGGATCCCTGTTAAAAAAGCCATAGCAGCGTATCAGACAGATGGCAATTAAACGAGTATGCTCATGTGCATACAGTTGCGATCAGTTCAATATCAATGTTCTGTGGTCAAGAAAGGTTTCTCTGTATGTCTGTACACATACCACCCAAGAAGTGGAGCACCCTCATGTGCATCACAGTACTCAATGCATGTGCCAAAGTAGCCCTCTCACCATGACATTGTCAGAACAAATGTCTACTCCCATGAAATTTCAAAACTATTTTCATGAGTTTGTGCAACATATCATAGGATTAGACTGTCAAAAATGTAATATTTGTTGTGTGCTAGAAATGAACATCAATTTGTACAAGTTCTCCAAATAACAAAATGGCTATTAATCACATTTGCCACAGTGGAAGTGTTACCACAGCTGTTTAACTCCTCCTCTCTGAAGTCATTCAGTCAGCTGTACTTTATTTGAACATAATTTTTATCTGATAAACTTTGTTGGGGGAGCCCTGTGTCACTTTATATGTAAAAAATATAAATGGGGGGATGACGTTCTGGTTTTGATTTTCTTTGGATTGTGTTTTTTGTGGTGATGGACAAGTGGTTATTTTCCTGGAGTTACTTATCAGTGTTCTGAGTGTCCATTTATGTAAAATTTGGCTATGTAGTCTGTCATGTTGATTCAATATTTCAGTCTTTTCAAGTAGACTATATATATATATATATATATACATATATATATATATATGTGTGTGTGTGTGTGTGTGTGTGTGTGTGTGTGTGTGTGTGTGTGTGTGTATGAGTGTGTGTGTGTCTCAGTCATGCATTGCCATTCTAGACATCTTTATGTTACTACTTCTACATCTGAAAACATCAAGATGTCTGCCTTGAAAGAAAGAAGAATCAAAGAGACTGTGTTGGAGGCCAGTCTGATTAATTCTAAGATCCTTCTTAAGGGGAAGATAAGCAGAGCATTATTCTCTTGTCCTTGGGTCATTTGCATTGTGATGCTTATCAGTCTTCTTTCCACTGGCTTCCCCTTTTCTCACGGACATCAACATTACCTTATGAAAGACAACCTGTAGATACTAAGCACAAACTTTCTTTGATTAGTAATAACCATTACTTAGATGTCAGTCTGAGGACAGAGTAAAAAGTATGATATTCCTTAACATCTGAAATTGCTTAACATGAGCGTGTAGAACTATGTTTGGATCATTTCCACTCACTATTTCTCTCCTGCTTGTGTTTGTGGATTATTATCACAGGTACTCCTGACAGTGGCAGTGTGGAACTCATATCACCTGATGTCAGTGTATTGGTAGCCTCTGATGATGGTGATGATTTACAGGCACAGCCAGGGAGTGCAGAGGTTCAGTCTGAAACTGAGGTTCTGTCCCACATGTATCCTCTGTCATTATTTTGGCAACAGTTAGTATGCCTACACATATCCATTCCACTCAGGCCACAGATATGACAGACTGAGGGTGACACAGATGATTGGGATAGTGTGGTTACTTCAGTTGTAGAGGTGGTTGAGTCTGCTCATACCCATCATGAAGGCATGGCACCACACAGGAGTGTTGCTAGAGGTGCTCAGATGAGGCCTACTATCCATCCTCATCCTGATGCTGTTGGGTCATTACATGCCACCAGGCATATATATAGGGCCGTCTTAGCAACAGTGGCATATTCCACAAGGGCTGCGGAAGAGATTATGTGAGTCCTAAATGTGGCACATTCTGACGTGTGTGACTGCCTCAGCCATGTGGGTGACTCACTGGATAGGATGAGTGACACACTGGATTGGGCAGCATCTGTGTTGAAACATTTGCTGGGGGGGAGAGCTGGCATTCATGTGTCCATAGAGCTGCATCATCTTTTGGTGTTAGCCGACATGACCATGCCAAATCCCACTGCTGTAATGGCAAACACCCAGACATGGTAGGCCACAGGGTTGTGGTCTTGGATGTAGTCATGAAAGTATCTCATCCAGCAGACATCACTGACATTCAGGTAGCACCCCCACTTTGAACTGGGGACATGGAGATGGCAGTGAAATTCCTGACAGAGGCAGTTTGCATGGCCAGGAGTGATGATACTGAACTGACCAATCTACCATGCATGACTCACACTTGTCTGATATGGCAGGACAGAGTGCTAGCACAGAGCTTGACTGTATTCAGGCAGACACACACATTTCACAAAAACTGCCCATACTTACCCACACACATGCAAGCTGAGAGATATTTCCTACTTTACTGAATGTTCTGTGTTTCTTACTCACACACACTCACTACTTTGGTGTCAGCCTTGGCCTACTGCCTGACCCCCCCCCCCCACACACACACACACTCTGTGCAGATGATGATGACTGTGCCATGCCCTTTATTAATTTGGGTTTTACTTAGGTCTACATGTATATCTGATGTACAGAGTGGATAGCTGACTGTTTCTCAGTATGTTGTTTATATGCATATTTAGTACATACCAGGACTTCGAATGTTTCTGTAAATACTCATTTTGGAATGCTTTTTTAATTTAGTATTGTTACGTCATTCATTCATATCAGTGATACTGCATTTCGGCTTTTTGCTCTGCTTATGGAACTAGTGAATATAATTGTCCTGCTGACTGTCTTGTGTACATTGGGTAAGTAATTGGCTTGATGCCAGTTATTGTATACAATGCATACAAGTATATTGAAGATATTATTCCTCTAAGGCAAGAATGCCACTGGTGGACACCTCACCCAGATTCTGATAGAGTACATTTATGACTGACAGTATGCAGCTAGTTTATCTTCTTACACATTAGTTCATATAATACAGGATTCATACTTACTTTGACATTACTGCAGTTACAAGTCATGTGCTTTGGGGCTGTTTCGGTTTCATACTATCTGTACACAGACATTACATGGATAGGTAAAGTTTGTGGTCATGATGGCATCACTTTAATATTTGCATGTGCTTAGGTTGTTATGCATATTCTTTACTGGTGATTATGTATGCTATCATTTCTCTGTTAGCCAGGGCAGATGCACACCTACATCTGCTAGTTACTTCAGTTGGAGCTTCTTCCTCAGAATCCTTGTCTGTATGTGCTGGAGGTTCTGGCTTCCTGTCCAGGAATGTGTGGTCCTGGCCCTTGCTGCTCTGTTGCAGCTTTTTTCTCAAGATAATGTTGTGCAAATTTAAAATTGGCATAAGACT
>NW_025051917.1:0-11589 GCF_019279795.1 Protopterus annectens | reverse complement strand
CCATCTGAATGCTCATATATCAAATGACTTTGATGTTCAGCTGGATGTTTGAGCCTATCCATGGATCACATGTCATATAACTTAGCTACATGTGATGGCTACAGCACGAAGCATACTATGTAGGTATGACTTCACACAGACTTAAAGATCAGCGGTATACAATCATGTATATGACATCAGAAAGTGAACATCTTCTAACTTGTTTAGCAAGCAAGACATTGCCAGCAGTTTCCCCGACATAAATTTAAATATAGCAATACAAGTAATACATCAGAATAGAAAGAGAGGGTGACCTTTTGGGTACCCTTGAACTTAATGAATTAAAATGGATTTTTAAGCTTTAGAGCCCCCATAGAGCCTGGCCTGAATTCAGCTTATGAGCATTAGACCGGCTCTTACTGGGTGAAGTATGTGATCCAACCAATACATAATGGCTTAGTATAGTATATATATAAATCTCCATCAGCTTCTATTTAAGTTCTGGACCTTAGTCATGGTTTTATTGTGCTTTATTTAGTTTGAGCACATTTGAGTAAGTGGTACACTAAGCTTCAGTACCTTAGTAGGCTTTAAGTATATCCCGTATTTTAATAGTTATTCCATTATGGTCTTGCATATGGAATTGTTAACATGACTGGAGTTTAGACTTCATGGATCAATACTTGAAGTTAGTAACGTTATGTATGCCATTTCATCGGTTGTGGATATTTACTTATTCTGATGTTTATATTGCATGATTGTGATGTCTTTTTAGGTATGCTTTGTCTCTTTATGTGGAAAAAGCTTCACACAAATAGTTAGTTGAATTTCCACAGTGAGCTTACTCGAAACTAAAAAAAATTTTTTAATGGTGTTTTGTTATGTTTAACATTTAGGGTATTAACTACGTTTTGTTTTATGTAGTCTTGTCCATGGCTTTAAAATGTGTTTTAAAAGAATTATTTCATGAATTATTTGATTGTTTTAAATGCAATAGATATAGGATGCATTTCCCTTTAAAATCTCGTTTGATTTGTCTTAATTGATGGGATTGATTGTTTAATTGATGGGGGATTTTATATTTAAGGATGGGAGATTTTATTATAGAATGTAACCTGATGAAGCGCACCGGGATGGTGCGTGAAAGCGCTTGTTCTTCTTAAATAAATCCTTTGGTTTGCATCGTGGTGGTTCTTTGCAGTTTTTTGTGATGTGTGTGACATTGGGGATGTGTACTTACTGAAAGGTGCATATCCATGACAAATGCATGCAGTCAGTACCTCAACAGCAAACTTCCCACTATATTTTATCTGGAGTGTGTTGCAACACATATACTTCCAGTGTTTGGCCAGGAAGGTATGTATTCCCCATATTTGTTGCCCTAACATATGATTCATATTAAGGCCACACTCATTGCTCATGTTGGGATCACATTGCAGGTTTTAAAAACATGGACAGCTGTATTATGATATGCGCCGTAGTGTAGATCTGTAAGAGTTTACCATTGTAACACTGGTATACTTCACTGTTGTAGCACTGTATAAGGATGATGTTTCACATGTCCCTACTGCTATGAGCCATTTGTCCCACCATGTATGTTCATCCCTGTGGACACATTTTGCAGGCACCGCCGTAACCAGGATGTTAATTATATTGGAGGTGTCTAACATACCCTTAAGCTACACCATCATGGTCACCACTGTGATGCACTGCAGTTAACAGCATCAATACATGAACATGTACGGCATACATTATGGGTAGGTGTGTTAGATGTGTGCATGGCATATACTGTAGCCATAACATGACTGATGTATTGACAAGCATGAACATAAACCATACTCACCAGCTACAGGCCGCTGCCTTAGTGGTATACCAGAGGGACCTACATAACAGTGTGAGAGATGTGGTGTCAGTAGCCACAGCTGTGGCATTGGCACATGGTGGGTGCAGCATTACAGTACATCAACAGTACAAGTCCACAATACTACAGCTTATGCACATCTGTTTATTACTACTAAGCAGCAACAGACTATATATATGTCATCTCACATATGCATGAGCTTATGCACATCTGTTTATTACTACTAAGCAGCAACAGACTATATATATGTCATCTCACATATGCATGATCTACCTGTACAGATGAGGATGGATATGCAACAGTGGTCTACTGATGTGGCCTCCACCCACCTCCACTATGGTCTTCACCAGTTGCTGCATGTGCGGGTGGGCAGGTGCCACGAGGCTGGCGAGGAGCTCTCAACATGTGTCGGGGGGATGGATGGCATGACCCCCCCCTGTTGCAAGGTGATCCCCCTGGACTGCAGCAGCATGCCAGCCGGCATTGTGAAGCAGGTCATTGTAATGCTCATAACTGCGGTTATGCAGGCTGACATCACTGACCTTGTGGACTAGATCGTTCCACAGGGCTGTCCACTCCGGCTGTTTATGGGCTGTCCTTCCAAACACCACCTGGTATGTGCTGTACCAGGTGGTTGATGATGACTTCATTTTTGTCCGCTGAATACACAGGTAACCTGCCATGTGACAGCTTGCCTGATAGACATAAAAATGGAAACAGGTCTGAGCAACTCATACAACAAGGTTACCATAGTTCTTAATACATTCTCTGTCTCCCCCCACCATATCTGCGACAACAAACTGTTCACACAACTCAGTAGGTGTGGCTACAGCTTACCTACCATTGGGACATTTATCTTATTGTACCACGCTTTGTGCTATGTGTTTGTAGCCATGTTCCCTGTGGGGACACTATCATTGCTGGCCTGTTACACACAATGTCACCTGCATGCCATTGTAAGGGCCACTATGGTTCCATATATGCATGTGGTCTGTTTGCTATGTGATTGCTGCACATCTGTCATTACGTGTTATGGGGGATATCTATGCATGATGTTGGACATGATCTGGGATTGTGTGGACTATTACTACCCACATATGTTCTATAACAGTGACACAATAGCATGTTTAGGGAACAGTTGCCAGCAAGACCACCTCTCCCACCTCATCTGGTCATGTGCAGGCCACATCACATGTGGGACCCACTCTGGGGCCTCCTCATCTACCAATCCTGCACTACCTTCAAGTGGAACAACCTCAGGGATGGTGTTTACCGAGCACACACAGACATGATCCTGTCACCCAAGGTCAGGTCCAGGGTCTGTTGCATAGGGAGATTCACAGAGACTTGGGGATGTGCTACATCACCTTGAGGCCCTCAGTACACAATCACAGGGTCCACATGCTCCTCCTGCTCAGCCTCCAAGACAGGCATCTTCAGGGCCGTGAAGCTGCTGTTGGGACTGGCAATGGCTGGGGGCCTTGTTCCCATTGTTTCCATATGGAGGCTCATGGGGCTTCCACATCACAGACAACACCCATCATCCAGGATGTTTACCCACCACATGTGTCATATACCACCCCTGTAGGCTGTCATCTCTATCTACCAACCCAACCCACCTCCACAAATATAACTGCTATCCTTCCCCAAATTCCCATTCGCACCTTCACAGATAAGGGCAATGTGGTCCCAACAAGGTGCTCACATGTCACATAACCATCCATGTTGCACCCACTTACTGCTGTATATGTGTGTGTGTATTGATATATGTGATGTTCCCTCACCCATAGTATGCAAATATGCGTGTGTTTGTGTGTGTGTGTGTGAGTGTGTGTGTGTGTGTTTGTATATTTGTAGACATACACACACACACAAACATATATATATATATATATATATATATATATACACACACATATATGTGTGTGGAAATATATTATGCTGTATATATGTGTTTATATATATATATATATATATATATATATACAGACATATGCGTATATATATATATATATATATATATATATATATATATACACACACACACACACACACACCACACAACCACGCACACCTTTTAGCCATACATACCTCTATATAAATATATATATATATATATATATATATATATATATATATATATATATATATATATATCATCTTCTTCAGCTGTTCCGTTGAAATAGGGGTCGCTACAGCAGATCACCTGTTTCCATTTCTTCCTGTCCTCTGCATCTTGCTCTGTCACACCAACCACCTGCATGTCCTCTCTTACCACATCCATAAACCTTATCTTAGGCCTTCCTCTTTTCCTGTTACTTGGTAGCTTCATCCTTAGCATCTTTTTCCCAATATACTCAGCATCCCTCTTCAGCACATGTCCAAACCAATGTAATCCTACCTCTCTGGCTTTGTCTCCAAACCTTCCGGACCTGGGCTGACCCTCTAATATACTTATTCCTAATCCTGTCCAACCTTGTCACACCCAATGCAAATCTTAACATCTTTAACTCTGCCACATCCAGCTCAAACTCCTGCCTTTTTGTCAGTGCCACTGTCTCCAACCCATATAACATAGCTGGTCTCACTACCCTTTTGTAGACCTTCCCTTTCACTCTTACAGGTACTCGTCTGTCATAAATCACTCCTGACACTCTTCTCCACCCACTCCATCCTGCCTGTACTCTCTTCTTCACCTCTCTTCCACACTCACCATTACTCTGAACTATTGACCCCAAGTATTTAAACTCATCCACCTTCGCCACCTCTACTCCTTGCATCCTCACCATTCCTCTATCCTCCCTCTCATTCACACACATATATTCTGTCTTAGTCCTGCTGACCTTCATTCCTCTTCTCTCTAGAGCATATCTCCATCTCTCCAGGGTCTCCTCCACTTACTCCCTACTCTCACTACAGATCACAATGTCATCTGCAAGCATCATAGTCCACGGGGACTCCTGTCTGATCTTGTCTGTCAACCTGTCCATCACCATTGCAAATAAGAAAGGGCTCAGAGCTGATCCTTGATGTAACCCCACCTCCACCTTAAACGCATCCGTCACTTCCACCGCAGACCTCACTGCTGTCACACTACCCTCGTACATATCCTGTACTACTCTTACATACTTCTCTGACACTCCTAACTTCCTCATACAATACCACAACTCCTCTCTAGGCACCCTGTCATATGCTTTCTCTAAGTCAACTCCTTCTGACATTCTCTGTACTTCTCCATCAACACTCTCAGAGCAAACATCACATCTGTAGTGCTCTTTCCCGGCATGAAACCATACTGCTGATCACTAATCATCACATCCCTTCTTAACCTAGCTTCTACTACTCTTTCCCATAACTTCATGCTGTGACTGATCAGTTTAATCCCTCTGTAGTTACTAAAGCTCTGCACATCACCCTTATTCTTAAAAATCGGTACCAAAACACTTTTTCTCCATTCCTCAGGCATCCTCTCACTTTCTAAGATTTCATTAAACAATCTGGTTAAAAACTCCACTGCCATTTCACCTGAACACCTCCATGCTTCCACAGGTATGTCATCTGGGCCAACAGCCTTTCCATTCTTCATTCTCTTCATAGCTACCCTTACTTCCTCCTTGCTAATCCATTGCACTTCCTGATTCACTATCTCTACATCATCCAACCTTCTCTCCCTCTCATTGTCTTCATTCATCAACCCCTCAAAGTACTCTTTCCATCTCCTCAACACACTCTTCTTGCTTGTGAGTATGTTTCCCTCATTATCCTTTATCCTTTACCTGCTGCACATCTTTCCTAGCTCGGTCCCTCTGTCTAGCCAATCGGTACAGGTCCTTTTCTCCCTCCTTAGTGTCCAACCTTTCATACAACTATCCATATGCCTTATCCTTATCCTTAGCCTTTGCCACCTTTCTCTTTGCCATGCACCTCATCTCCTTATACTCCTGTCTACTTTCTTCATCTCTCTGACAATCCCACTTCTAGTTTGCCAGCCTCTTTGCCTGTATACTCTCCTGTACTTCCTCATTCCACCACCATGTCTCCTTGTCGTCCTTCCTCTGTCCCGATGTGATGCCAAGCACCTTTCTAGCTGTCTCCCTTACTAGCTCTGCTGTAGTTACCCAGCTATTTGGTAACTCTTCACTGCCACCCAGTGCCTGTCTTAACTCATCCCTGAACTCCACCTCACAATTACCCTTTTTCAATTTCCATCATTTGATCCTTGGTACTGCCCTCACACTCCTCCTCCTCTTCTTGATCACCAACGTCATCCTACAAACCACCATCCTATGCTGCCTAACTACACTTTTTCCAGTAACCCCTTTACAGTCTCCAATCTCCTTCAGACTTGCCCTCCTACATAAGATATAATCCACCTGTGTGCATCTTCCTCCACTCTTGTATGTCACCCTATGCTCCTCCGTCTTGTTAAAATACGTATTCACCATAGCCATATCCATCCTTTTTGCAACATCCACTACCATCTGACCTTCTGCATTCCTTTGTTTAACACCATACCTACCCATCACTTCCTCATCCCCTCTGTTCCCTTCACCAACATGCCTGTTGAAATCTGCTCCAATCACCACTCTCTCACCCTTGGGTACAGTCATCACCACTTCATCCAATTCACTCCAAAATTTTTCTTTCACATCCATTGCACACCCAACTTGTGGAGCATATGCACTAACAACATTCATCATTACACCATCAATTTCTAGCTTCATAAACATCACTCTATCTGACACTCTTTTCACCTCCAAAACACTCTTAGCATACTGTTCCTTCAGAATAACTCCTACGCCATTTCTCCTCCCATCCCCACCATGATAAAACAATTTGAACCCACCTCCAATACACCTAGCCTTACTCACATTCCATCTGGTCTCTTGCACACACAATATACCAACCTTCCTTCTGTCCATAATATCAGCTAGCTCTCTCCCTATACCAGTCATACTGCCAACATTCAAAGTTCCGACCCTCACTACCACAGTCCTAGCCTTTCTTCTCTCTTCCTGCCTTTGGCCATGCCTTCCACCTCTCCTCCTCCTTCGGCCAACAGTAACCCAATTTCCGCCAGCACCCTGTTGGCTAACAGTACTGGTGGTGGTTGTTGTTAACCCGGGCCACGACCGATCCGGTATGGAAATATTTACTGGTGACCGCATGAAATGATTTGGCAAAGTTTTATGCTGGATGCCCTTCCTGACACAACCCTCCCCATTTATCCAGGCTTGGGACCGGTACAAAGAAATGCACTGGCTTGTGCATCCACAGTGGCTGGCTATATATATATATATATATATATATATATATATATATATATATATATATGGTACATTCAGACATCAGGTCCACAATCTCTAACTCTCCTTCCTGCACAGCTGCACTGTTCCACCTTGCTACAACCCCACATATGGACACAGCCTAACATTGGGGGGGGGGTATGTATAGTGACAAATTGCAGGTAAGCCTATTACACAGCTATGGCATTTCAGCATGCTACATTACATGTTAACTTGAGTGTCCTGCAAGTGGTGGGCTCTGGAACCCACGTGTCCTTCATAATGGCATTACTTCTACCACCAGCTATTGGCCACAGTAATATACATGTTTTCCATTACACAACATGCACTATGATGGCTTACATCTTGTCAGTCAGTGCTGCTCTGCACAGTTGACAGGTATGGCCCACTACCCACGGGGATAGCCTCCTTTGTCCATAGCAGTTGTTCAGCTGAACATCATTACAACAACACCTGATGGGACATATAAATCATTCCACATCATCTATCCCATTATTATGGACCAAGTAGTACAGTCAATTACATGCATATATACTTTACATACCTGTTGTGGGAATGATGTCTGTTCTGGATAGTTTGCTTGTAAGGTTTTGTTTTTTGGGTTTTTTTTCTTTGCCTTGGCCTTCAGCCTGCCTGCTTTCTTTCTTAGTTTGTTTGTTAGTTTGTTTCACTCTCTCTCTCACTCACTCTCTCCAGTAAATGGATTGAACTGCTTTGAATAGATTGCAGCATGGATTGTGTAGGTGATCCACATGATCAGGTGATGGCCTCTGCACCAATCAGTATCCTTCACTTGCTACCTGCATGCAGCATGCTGTTTTGTACTTCCAATTACCACTGTCATGGGAACCCACTACTATAAATCCCTACATTAGGTGGGCGTGGTCCCTTTACCTTTCTTGTATGGTGGACATCCTTCCTGTGTGTGGGCAGCAGTGTTACAGACAGCAGGTAGCAACATCTTTTACAAGAGGGCTTGCAGACTCAGGCCAGCTACATATTTGTATAAGGTTCCAGAACCACAGATAGAGTGTGAGTAGTTTTGTCATATGCATTGTATAGCACCAGTGTTACAGGGTTTGTGTGTACATACTAGTTTAACATGGAGTGCAGTCTGTCTGCATAGCTCTCAACTGTGGGCCAATCCACATGATGTTCTTTTATGTTTTGTCTGTCCACCACACAGGTATTGTGTCAGATATATCACTGGCAGTGTGTGTGTGTTGAGTGCTATCGTACATGGCTACATCCATTTATGTATCTGACTTCATATTCCTGACTAAGGGTATGTTGCAGACTATCCTGTAACAACAGCAATTTGCTCAGTGTATGACAACACTATTTCACATATGGGCCTGTGTTGCGGCCTCTGTCCTCCACCTACATACCAGGCTTTGTCCATATGACATTCAGTAAGGGGTTGTTATGTAGTGGCCTGTGATTATGTCATGCTGCCATTCCTGCCATCATTCCAGTGCTGTTGTGGCCCCCACACATATTGTAGGGTTGGGTTCATATATATCTGGGCTTCATCTGATCAAAACATGAGTGCCCTTCTGCAGTCCAGAGGTCAGTGTATGTAACAGTGTTATATGCCCCTGTAAGTCAGTCTATGGGGGGGGGGGTATGCACAATAAATAACCTAGGCTGTTACAACATGTGAGGGATATCAGGAGTAAGCTGCCTTAAGGTATCTGGATGTACATTACCACACATTACACTCTGGGAAAATTGCTGGCCTACTGCTTACTACCATACAGACTATTCTGTTTGTCAGTGTGATTGTGATGGTTTCAGTTATGCATTGTTATGTAACAGATACATCCCATTGTGTCAACTTAAGTCTTTCCCCCTAGGCATTGTGTACAGAGTGCTGGACTATACATCTGCATTACTTATGGTTGATTGATTGTTATCCTGTGGCCCAGTCTGTCTTTACTGTTGTACTACTTGAAGGCCTTGGCCTGGACAGCAACATATGTTATCCTGTCAGATTACTGTACTAAATGGTCTGCTTGAGAGTTGCATTAATCTGTTTGTATGCATTTCAAAAGTATAAACAGCCATATGACATGGCATATACAAATGTGACAGTACACAAATAAAACTTCCCTATGTATGCAGACCTGTGTATGGTGTCATATTCTTTGACTTCTCTGTGGGTATATGTTTCAGGCAACAAGTGTGTTTTGTATGGGTGACTCATACGCTGTCCATTTGATAAGGTGGCAACTGTAGGAATACTGGCTGTTCAGTATGGTGTGTACCCTCTTCATATGTATATTCCTATACATATCTATGTGTGTGTATGTGTAGTTACATATATATCTATATATCTATCTATATATCTATATATATATATATATATATATATATATATATATATATATATATATATATATATGTATCTGCATATATGTGTGTGTGTGTGTGTGTGTGTGTGTGTGTATGTATCTTTGGAATGTTTATTGCTTCCACATTGTACATTCCCTATGGTCAGAGTGTACTGCATGATATGTTATTGATACCATCCTGACATCATACAGGTGGGATGGATTACTGTTAACGTCTTGTGCCCATGTTGTGTCGGATCCTGGGTATGGGACTTGCAACAGTTGGTATTGTATTGCAGGGTAGATGTGTTTTGCTGTGGGGAGGGTTGATATCAATACTTACAAAATGTATTTAGCTTGGGCCCCCTCAGCCCCATTAATGGTGACTTTGATCATATATGTATTTGTTATGTTCTCTTTTATATCTATAGATATATGTCTGTACATAATACAGGAAATTATATATATATATATACACATATATATGTAGACATACATTTCTATAGATATATGCATATGTGTGTGCGTGTATATATATATATATATATATATATATATATATATATATATATATATATATATATATATATATATATATATCTAGGCAATGATTAAGGCACTTTTAAGCAGTTGTAAGAGGGTTTGCATGTAGGTAAGCACTGCTAACATCTGGTTACAGTTTCTTATACTGATGTAGCTTCTCAATTGCTTAACATGTGTAGGCATTGCTTACCCCCGCGCAAACAGGCTTAAACCCACTTACTGCTGCTTAAAAGTGCTTACTTCCGCTTACTCCCGTGCTAATTTCTTTAAAAGAAATGAAAAAGGGTTGATAGGATAATGGTGAAAAAGGGTCGCAAAGAGAGAAAGATAGTAGGGAAAATAGCTAGGGATGTGCAGGAAGCGTTTAGGGAATGTCCATAGCTGCCCATTTCTTCTACAGCAACAGCTGTGCATATACACTGAATTTGGAGGTAGATTTGGACACTCAAACCCCTGAGAGAGGAGTGAGGACAACAATAATATGTTGTGAAGCCAATTAGACCAGATAACATGTATCCAGTGGACACGTGTGCGAAATGGACAGCTATGTATGGGGCGAGATTTTTTTTTTTGGGAACAGATTGCCCTTTTTTTTTCCGGTGAGAGTGGGATGTTGGGGAGGGATAGTAGGTATATTTGGGGAGGTAGGTTGGGTAGGATAACAGACAAGAGAGACAAGACAGCATACAGGGGTGGTATATGACATGTGGGGGGTAAACACCTTGATGGAGAGGGGTGTTTGGAAATCGGAAGCCCATGAGCCCCATAGTGGATACAGTGGGACTGA
Organism: Protopterus annectens; assembly: GCF_019279795.1. Classification (NCBI taxonomy): domain Eukaryota; kingdom Metazoa; phylum Chordata; order Ceratodontiformes; family Protopteridae; genus Protopterus; species Protopterus annectens. The sequence goes on along the minus strand of NW_025051917.1, from coordinate 780 downwards.
GGACCCCACCCATATGCAGTCACCACTGCACCTTCACAGCCCCGAAGGTGGCTGTGGTGGGGGCTGAGTAGGAGGGCCAGGCTGACCCTCTAGTTGTGACACGCGGCCCTCAAGCTGGCGTAGCATATCTCCAAACTCCCGGCGTTACTACGCTATTCACCACAGTCTGGACCTGGCGATGGGTGACAGTGTCCTGTCCACGCCCACTCCCAGGTGGGGGTGAACCCCATCCCCTGAGGCGATTCCACACAAAGGTGGTGGAGGACCAGCAGACGAGGAGGTCCCGAATGGAACCCAGACATGCTGATGCATAGTGCCGCGGCCAGCTGAGGTGGGACAGGTGGGTCTGCTGGGACCGGCCTTCCCAAACATGCTATGGTGTTCAAATTTACAACATATGTGGGTAAGTAATAGTCTAACACATTCCAGGATTAGGTATAACAGCATTGCACAGATATTCCCACATTAACTTGAAAGACCAGATATAGGAACCAGTTGCATGCCGACAGATCACACGTACATGGTATATGGAGACACGGGATCTGCACAGATCCTCGACTGCATCTTTCACAGAATCCCAAATTGGTGGAGCATACTTGGCACAAAAGTGCTGTTCACCGAAGCTAGCAGTTCGCATAACTATGTCTGTTGTTCCGGTCGTGCTATGCTGGTGTGGTGAGGCAAAATTCCCTTTTTCCTGTAATGTAGTGTGACCTCGGGTGAGAATATTAAAGTGGGGTGAGGGGTGGGGTGCAGGGGTGCTTGCACCACTGCATTCAA
>NW_025051916.1:0-9986 GCF_019279795.1 Protopterus annectens | reverse complement strand
AGATCTTACATGGGGCCCAGGCAGGTATGCCCCACCCCTGAGTAGCATTTTTTTCCCAGAATGATCCACAGTATAAGGAAAAAATGTTTGATTCAACAACTGGCAAATTTGGGTGTCATTAAAAGGGGGACCCAAATTTGCCCTGGGAAGACGTCGAAAAACCAATTTTCCAGAGATGGTTTGCCCCTTTTTTTTGGTATTCAGGCAAAGCTTTTCCCCCCTATAGTCCCTTTTTTTGGAAGGGCCAAAGGATAAACCACCACCGTAACAGATAAAAAAACTAAGGTAATGCTACCAATGCTAGAAGTCTAAACCTAAAAATTCCTTGAGGCACCCAAAAATGGAGAACAGAACCCTACTGTAACAGACCGGGTTTAATTCCAGAGAGAAAACCCCGGGCCAAAATTTAAACCACATTTTCCCAAAAAACCAGGACCAAAAAAAAATGAGGTCCATTTCACACCCCAGGTTATTTTCCCACAAGCATCTGAAATTCTCCAGGGCAACTAAAAAGGTAAGACTGCAATCCAAATTGTGTTTGCAGAAAACCATGCCCCAAGTTTCCCCAACCCTTTCTAAAAAACTGGAAAATATTAAGTTTCCCAAACAAATTGGGTGATTTAACCCCCCTCCCAAATTGGGAAAACTCCCCGGGTTTTCTAAAGAGTGCAGGTAAACCCCCTAAATGTCTCTTTTAAAATTTCAAAATCCCCCTTAAATTTTTTTCCAATAGAATTTCCAACATTTCTTACTCAAAATCCCCCCTTTGTGAACAACTATAAATTTTTTCCCCATCAACCCTTTTAAAATGAAAGATCAGCCCTCTAAAGAACATTGTGAAATCTACCATTTTGAATGTCCCAATTTTAGTGATTTTCCCCCTTCACGGGGCCCAAATAAAATTTCTTTTTTCCCCAAAGGGGACCAGGTTTTTGATTAAAACATCTACTTTTTAGAAATCCCGATAATTTAATCCTTTATCCACCCCAAAACCCCCAAATTTTTCACTTTTTTAATTTATTTCATCTACTTAAAGGGTGGTCAGTAAAAAGGGAAATTACCCCTTTATTCAGTACAAATTTTTTTTCACAAAGTGGTCTTTTCCCCCAAAATGTTTTTGGACCCCTTTCCCGATTAGGGCAACCCCCAAAGTCATCTTCTAATCATTTGACCATTATATTCACTGTGGGATCCTAAAATGTAGAAAAGGAATTAGAAAAAAAATCCTTTAAACTAGAAAGAAAAGATCCATTAACACTAGGTTTGCATCTGATTTATTTTGAATTTAAAATTTAAAAATTCTGTACATTATTCATAAAATCAATGAACTGATGCTTCCATCCCCTAGAATGAAAATACCAAAAAACTATAATACCGCAAGAATTTGTAAAAAATTTAGTTGAAAAAAAAGTCTTTCCCATAAATAATAATATTTGTAAATGGTTTCCCCAAGCCACAATTATCTGATGGTATATGTCACCTTAAAAAAAATAATTTTAATTTTAGCAAAGTTCCATATTCTAAAACCAATTTAAAATCATTTAAATTTATTTCCACAACATTTTTCAAACCAATAAACCCCTGTATTGTGTAAATAACTAAAAATAAATTTTTACATAAAATAAAAAATTGTGCCCTTGAGGGAAATTTTGGGAAGGAAGTCCAAAAAAAATTTAAAATGTTTTTTTTGTAAAATTCCTTTAGTTTAAAATCTAAAAATTGCCGGGGTTGTTCTTAGATCCAATACTATAGGTCTTATTTTCCTGCATTTTGGTAACCAAAAAATAACGGTTTTCTTTCAAAAATTATACATTTTTTTCATAAGCCTTGAAAAGTTGCCCCAAAATATCCCCTGAGAGATTTTCCCCTAGATAAAAGTGAAACTTTGCAATATGTACTTTCTTGGTATAGCCCCTTTTCCATTGGACTACCCATCGGGCTTTAATAAAATTAACATTCCCCTTGTTCTTCTAAAAGTTTTTTAGAAATTATCATTGTTTTCTTGTTGACCCATTTTTAGTACCGAAACTTTTTTCAAAATTTTAAATATCATGAGTAAGAAAAAATTTTTAAGACTATTTTGTTTATTGATTCCTTTTGAAAAAAACAATTTCTGAAAAGTTTAATGTCTAAAAAAACATCTATCTTGTTTTTTAAAAAAATTTCCTTTGAAAAAATTAAAGTGTTCTTTTTTACCCGGGGAGAAAAAAAAAATTCCAAAATACCCAACCTGGGCCCTTTTTCATAAGTCAGGTTGTTGTCTGATTTTTTAAATAGATTTCCCCTGTTTCCCCCCCCCCCTTCTCTGTGGTGGAATTAAATTTTTCCTTGTTGGTTTAAAAGCATTTTAAAAAAAAAGAAGGGTAAAAAATTTTAATTTAAAAAAAGGGGGAACCTAAAAAATTTTAAAAATGATCTTTTTTTCGGAATAATAAAATGAAAATATCCTCCACTCAAGATCTTGAGAGGAAAGAAAATAAGGTCTTTTTCTTAAAAAAATTTCATTTTATCTGACAAATTTTATTTCCCTCATGTTATTCTATTTGGTATAATATAAACAATATTTTTCAGAATATTTATATGCACTTTTTATTTTTAAAAGAACTTGTATAAAATTTTTTAAAAAATTTTTCTAATAAGATTTTTTAAAGAACAAAGGAAAAAAATCCTTCTCAGTTTTTTAAATACAAACATTTTTTAAAGGTTGACATTCTAAAAAGATTGTAAAAATTTTTCCTTTAACAAAACAAGTTTTCCTGATTGGGTTTTTGGGTTTTAAAACAATGTAAAATTTTTAAAAATTTTTGGAAAAGGGTTTCATGCAAAAAAGGTTAAAATTTTATTAATTTTGGTTTCAAATTAATTAACTAATTCTTAATTTTTTTCAAGGGGGGGAAAAGAATTTATGAAGTCCCCTAAGATGAAAGCATAATTTGTTTTTACTGTCATTGCTTTAAAAATTTGTAACGGGGGATTATTGAAAATTTTCCCCGGGGGCCTTTATTAAAGGACTGGGGGAAGTTTTGTTTTGGGGTTTTTGTGATTTTTTAAAACTACTCGGGGTTTTCCCAAATTTTGAATTCAAAAACAATGGACAAACCTAATCATTCCCCCTTTCATTCCCAACAGGGGAGAAAATTAAAGTGGTTTTCCCAACAAAAGAAACATTTGACATCCATATCCAGGGAAACCCAAAAAAATTTCCCCAGCCAAACTTGAAGAAGTGACAAATTCAAAAAGAAATGGGATCGGGGTTTAAAGAATCTCCCCCTTTAACCCTGAATGATTAAATAAAAAACAAGATGCTTTTTCCAAAAAAGGGTGCCCCTGAAAATAAATTAAACCAAAGGAAAAAATTTGAAAAAAGGGAAAAAATGGTAAAAATTTTACCAGCTTAGAAGGGGCTTTCCCTAAAAATGTTCAAAAAAAATTGCAAAAATTGACAAACCATTCTATAGATTCAAGCTAAAGGCATTTCAGATCTGCTCTGAGTTACAAAAAATGGATTAAATATAAATATTTTCCCCCGGCAGTCGAAAATCCTCATAAAAGGGATCTCAATCCAAAAAATTAAATTTAAATCACATGAAACCTTTAAAAAAGAATCCCTCCTGAGATGAACCCCTTTTACTAAAGAACTAAAAATGGAACCCCCTTCATGTTTAATCTACCTATTTTCCCCCCTGTTAAACAGTAATGCCAAGGATCAAACCAACTGCCCCTCAGTCTAAATTTTGGGGGATGGGAAAATTTTATGGTTAAAAGGAAAACCCTTTAAAAATGGAAATTTGAGTTTCCCCCATCTTTCTCCTGAATCTAGATTTTCAAATCAGGGCTTCAGGGGGCCTTATTAAAGGCCTTTTAACCCCCCCTAAAAGGAAAAACCCCCCCAAAGGCCTTTCCAAAACCCCTCCCCTCTGGGGGAAAACCCAAACCTCATAAGCACCCCTTTAAACCCTGGGGGGGTTTTGGCCCCTAAACCCTTTTTCCAAAAAATTTTTTTTAAAAAAAAAAAAAAAAGAAAAACAGGGAAAAAAATTTTTGGGGGGGGTTTTTTTTTTTTTTTTAAAAGGGGTTTTAGGGAAAAAAATTTCCAAATTCAAAAAAAAAATTTTTTCCCAAAAAAGGACCCAAAAAAAACAAAAAAAAAAAAATTAAACCGCAAAAAAACCCCCCTTTTCCCCCGTAATCCCAAAAGCACCCGTTTTTAATTACCAAACCCCATCAGTCTCCGGTCAACTGTACCAATCATTTGAAGGGCATAACAATTATTAATTAAAAAAGGTTAAACCTTCAAAAGGGAACCCTTGATTCAAAACCCTTTCTCACTGAATCTAGCATAATCATCAGTTTTTACAGGTTCCAATGATTGGACTTCCAAGGCCTTTGCACCATCCAACTCTGATTCAAAACCCATTGGGAAATCCCCCTATTGACGGCTTACTCAACCAAAATTAGTACTCCAATCGCTCCGAAATCAATGGCTCAAAGTTAGTCCTACTATCGTGCACTATGGAATCACCAAACACTGGGTCTGAACCCATACAACGGGGCCAATGAACAAAGATGTGAATTACAAAAGGCCTTACAGAAAAATGGTCCACCAGGGCTTTTAATGCCAGAATGCTATTTTGGTTTCCAAAAATTAAGTTACCAATGGAAACAAACTTGAAATGATGGGCAAAAATTGAATTTCAACTAAAACTCCCATTAAACTTCAAAATTCCCAGTGGAAACCTATCACAAATTATTCCAAAGAGTCATTGTCCTGTATCATCTCATTAGACCCATTAAGAGTATAATATTTGTATGTCCTCACAGACATCTGCAACAGCGGGAAAAGGGCCCAAGAAATACCTCACTAAAAGAATAAGCAGATGCCATACTAAAAATTCAGCTATACTCTGTGGCATATGCTACCAGAGGCGATCTCTGTACAAGGCCATGTCAAACCCTGAGCTGTTGACAGCTCTTAAAAATAATCCTCAAGTCACCAGGGTCTAAACCTGTCATCACTGAACAAAACATGGGAATATTCCTAAAAGCCCATCTCTGGAATAGACTGCACATTCACAGGATTATCCTTCAAAAGGTTATGATTATAGATAAAAGGATCTTCATCCTGCTGAAGGGCCTGAAATAAATATGGAAGAAATATCCAAATATGTTTAAAATGTAAGCCACCATGAACCAAGAGAAAAAATTTTATCTGCCACTGTACAAAGGGTAGAATTTATTCCCAGAAAGATGGTCCTTTCCTCCCCTAGAATCTAGCATTTTCACATAGAGCAGGCTAGATTCCGTTGGCTCAAAGGTCCTGGATCCTTCCGCCATCGCAATCTGTGTTGAAGAGGCAGAAATTATGCTCAACAAAAGAATGTAGTCAGCTCTTTCCCAAAAAAAAGGTCATTCCTGCCTTTGTTTCCAGAAGTAACAGAATCTATTCCCATAAAAAGGTCCTTTTCCCACTAGAATTTAGCCATGTTACACATAACAGGCTAGGGACTCAATAAAAGGGTCATTCCTGCCAGTGTACACTAAAGGGGGTTAGAAGCTATACAGAAATATGGTCCTTTCCTCCACTAGAAATTTTGCATTTTTGATACAGGTTATATTCCCTTGGCTGAAAGGATCAGGTCCTTCATTGGAATCTGTTCTGAAGGGGGCCCGAAATTATGCTTAGCCAAACAAATGTAAGTCATGTATTTCCAAAAAGAATGGTAATTCATGTTACTGCACACCAAAAGAGACAGACTTTATTCCCAGAAAGATGGTCCTTTCCATGACTATAATCTAGCATTTTCACATAGAGCAGGCTAGATTGCATTGGCTGAAAGGCCCTGGGTCCTTCAGCCATGGCAATCTGTGTTGAAGCGGCCAGAAGTTATGCTCAACCAAAAGAATGTAGCGCAGCTTTTTCCTAAAAAAAAAAAAAAAAAGGTCATTCCTGACATTGTACATCAGAAGAAACATAATCTGTTCCCATAAAAAAGGTCCTTTTCACCACTAGAATTTAGCCATGTTGCACATAACCGGCTAGGGGGCTCAATAAAAAGGGTCATTCCTGCTGGTGTACACTAAAGGGATTAGAAGGTATTCACAGAAAGACACTCCTTTCCTCCACTAGAATTTAGCATTTTCTAATACAGAAGGATATATTCCTTTGGCTGAAAGTACCAGGATCCTTCTGATAATCTGGTCTGAAGAGGCTTGAAATTATGCTTAACCAAACAAATGTACATCGTGTATTTCCAAAAAAAATGGTAATTCCTGCCACTGCACAGCAGAAGAGACAAAATTTATTCCCAGAAAGATGGTCCTTTCCACCGCTAGAATCTAGCATTTTCACATAGAGCAGGCTAGATTACGTTGGCTGAAAGGCCCTGGGTCCTTCAGCCATGGCAATATGTGTTGATGGGGCTAGAAATTATGCTCAAACAAAAGAATGTAGTAAAGTTCTTTCATAAAAAAAATAAAATGGTCATCCCTGCCTTTAAACTGTGAAGTACACATAATTATTCCTATAAAAAATCCTTCTCACCACTAGAATTCCGCCATTTTACATATAACAGGCTACGGGACTCAATAAAAAGGGTCCTTCCTGCCAGGCTACACTAAGGGGGATAAAGCTATTCACAGAAAGACGGTCCTTTCCTCCAATAGAATTTAGCATTTTCTGATACAGAAGGTTATATTCTCTTGACTGAAAGTACCAGGATCCTTCATATGTGGTAATCTGTTCTGAAGAGGCCTAAAATTATGCTTAACCAAACAAATGTATGTCATGTATTTCCAAAAAGAATGGTAATTCCTGCCATTGCGCAGCAGAAGAGAGAAAATGTATTCCCAGAAAGATGGTCCTTTCCACCACTAGAAACTAGCATGTTCACATAGAGCAGGCTAGATTCCGTTGGCTGAAAGGCCCTGGGTCCTTCAGCCATGGCAATCTGTGTTGAAGGGGCCAGAAATTATGCTCAACCAAAAGAATGTAGTAAAGTTATTTCCTAAAAAATAAAATGGTCATTCCTGCCTTTGTTTACCAGAAGTAACAGAATCTATTCCCATAAAAAGGTCCTTTTCACCACTAGAATTTAGCCATGTTGCACATAACCGGCTAGGGGGCTCAATAAAAAGAGTAATTCCTGTTCGTGTACACTAAAGGGGTTAGGAGGTATTGACAGAAAGATGTTCCTTTCCTCCACTAGAATTTAGCATTTTCTGATACAGAAGGTTATATTCCCCTGGCTGAAACTACCAGGATCCTTTATATGTGGTAATCTGTTCTGAAGAGGCCTGAAATTATGCTTAACCAAACAAATGTACATCATGTATTTCCAAAAAGAATGGTAATTCCTACTATTGCACAGCAGAAGAGATAACATTTATTCCCAGAAAGATGGTCCTTTCCACCACTAGAATCTAGCATTTTCACATAGAGCAGGCTAGGGTTCGTTGGTTGAAAGGTCCCGGGTCCTTCAGCCATGGCAATCTGTGTTAAAGGTGCCAGAAATTACGCTCAAACAAAAGAAAGTAGTGCTACTCTTTCCTAAAAAAGTAAAAAAAAAAAAGGGTCATTCCTGCCTTTGTACGCCAGTGGTGACAGAATCTTTTGGAATAAAAAAGGTCCTTTTGCCCAGTAGAAATTAGCCCTGTTATTGATAACAGGCTGGAGGACTCAGTAAAAAAGGTGATTCCTGCCAGTGTACATGAAGAACAGGCTAGGTACCCTTTGGTGAAAGGACCAAATCCATTCAGCCAAAGAAATCTGTACTGAAGGGACCTAAAGTGTACTACTCTTCCAAAAACATTATTTGTATTCTATGAGAGAAACTCCTTTTTCTCACAAAAATTCACCTTCTTTTACAAACCAGGTTATTCCCCTGCTTTGTGTTAAAAACTGCAGGATTTTTTTTTTACATAAATCTTAACTTTAGTCTCCCTTTCAGGTGAACATTGAGTAATTTTGTAAACTGCAATCCAGATTCTTTTTTCTGAATTTGTCTGTTATACAATATAATCTACTCTGCTTTAGATGAATTATTTCATTATTATTTTATTTGAGGAATTATTCCTATAAATAAACTGTAAAATATTTATAAAGTTAAAATATGTTTCAGTCCTTTTCCCCTACAATCTACTGTATTAAAAAACTTCGATTACATGCTCTGAGTGGACCCTGTCAATCGTATGTATTACATCAGACTACCTCATGTTTATTAAAAACTATGTCCTTTCAGCCAAGGGAATCTAGCCTGTATTATGTGAGAAGGCTAAATTCTATTAAAGCAAAGAATGCCACCTTCCCCACTAAAATTTAGCCTTCTCATATACATTGTGTTAGATTGCCTGGCTGAAAATTGCGGTCCATTCAACCAAGGGAATCTAACCTGCTCACAGCAACGTGGCTAGAATCTATTGCTGTAAAGACGGTCCTTTTCCCCACTAGAATATAATCATGTCACTATGAGCGGGCTAGACTCCCTTAGCTGAAGAACTAGGTCTGTTCAGCCAAGGGAATCTAGGCACAACCTTCGGACTACAAGAAGCTCTTAGCTAGACTTTGATCGTCCAATTAAAAACAAATCCGTTGTGTACATTTTACTATTAGCCCAATACGCGTTTTGAAACAACATCACAAAACTGCCTCGCGAGCACTCGTTTATCATCGTTCGATGACGCAAAAGTGTGGCGACAAGTTCACCATTGTCGAATGTTACTGTTAGTTACGGCTCTATTAGGGGCTTCTGAAAAGAAAGACGGTTTTCATTTCTGATTGTTTTCTTGGTGTGTACTGTGGTGTCTCATTAATGTGATTTTAAAAATGCCATCATTTCCGGGTTTGGGTCGGTATTCTAGCAGCGTGCTGCAGTCGTCCTCCGAATCCAACCGCGATAGATCCATGTCTCAGCCAGTGGATATTAGCCTCACTCTGCGGAAATGGCGAGATACTTCGTAAGTGCTCGTTTCCTATTTTAACTCATGATCAACCCTGTGCTATAATTGGTTAATGCACTGCATGTTTAATGACAGAAAGCCAGTTGCAGTTTCTTGATTTTTTTTTTTTAATTCATTGTTTATAGGTCTTACCAAGTACGTATAGTTAAGAACGTTAGCTCCCTTTGTGCGCCCTTTAGCTGGTTGCTATTGCGCCTTTTTACTGTAGTAACACCAGTACCATTTTATAAGCAACAGCAAGTAAAGGTGAAAAGCATTTAGCCGTATTGTATACGCTTTGCTGCACGCTTAGAGATTTTTATTTAGTTCTAAATGGGTGGAGCAACTAACGTCGCGCACATTACCGCAAGCTTCGTCATTTAGCTCCACCCCCTAGCTCTTTTATTTATTTTTTGTTTGTTTATAACGCTCCGCTACACTGTTAGATATCTTCTCCGGGTGGGATGTGTTGTAAAATTGTAGGTGTAGATCCCACGTCTGTGGAGTAGTTGAATTGAGCTGTCAGAAAGCTTCAATAACACGTTACATCAATAAATTAACATACAGTCTACACTTTGATATGCATTGGAAATTTCACCATAGAAAATTTTCTTTCTAAGCACAGGAGTGGCTCAGCACGTACTGTATACGGACATTACGTTATTCAATAAGCACACTTTCTCCCCTTTTGTCTGCATTCATAACCTGGAAGATTTTTGCCATTTTTAATTGTGGTGAAGCATATCTATCTTTATTAGTCAAGTTTTTGAAAACGTTTGACAGCTTTTGAGTTATATGTGTTACATATTTTCACCATCTTATTTATCTGTTTAATTATATTTGTTAACCTGGTAAGTAAACTGGTCCGAAGACCCTTTTCAGCCACGACCCGGGCCATCAGGCAAATACAAAGTACGAACAACAAAACACATACTTTTTTATTTCAAACAAACCGGTTGAAATATAGAAACAGCTGTGACAAACAGGAATTATGAATGACTTAAATGTAATGTGTGTGTATTGTGAATGTAATATGTATGTGTGCGTATGTG